>NW_025384678.1:0-1664 GCF_016433145.1 Gracilinanus agilis
CAATGCACATTCAAATAGAGTACCATATTTCTAATAACACATTTTAAAACAATAAACAATGATGTTCAAAAAATCATATACTTGTTATAATTTTTAAACCTTGGCTAAGGGTTTCTCAACAAATTCTGTTACTGCTTCCATATAAGAACATGATATTAAAAAAAAAACCTTCTGGTCTAAATTATCCTCAAGAATTCTAGACCCTTCTGATAAAAGAGGCTAAAACATAGACTAATATATAAAAAATATATATATAATACAACAATTCTTCACAATAAAATATATAAAGCTTATCCTTTAAGACAACAATTCTTTAAAATAAATACATAAAAACCTTATCATTTATACAGAAGGGTACTAAGCATCTAAAGTAAATTTTTAAAAGACCTCTCATAAAATTACAATTTAAATCTCAAGGTAGGCACCAAACTCTCCAAAGTCGAACAAAATTAAGGCAGTTTATAACTTTTAAAATGTGTAACTTTCAAATAGTATGAGAACATAGCATTGTTGTTGATTACAGTAAAAATGAAACCTGAAATAAATTAGGAAATATAATATGAGTATCAGATAACTAGCTGGTCAAAACCTCTTACCAGTTCTAATATTTTTTTTTCATTATTTGGGAGTTACAATAAAATCATAAACAGAATTAATCTAGCAGCCGCAAACTACATTAACTTAAAATGATTCAGTGCAACAGGAAAATCAATGAAATAAGCAAGATTAATTTACAAAACTAATTAGCAAAATACAGTAAGATACAGTCTCTCTAAAACAGAAATAAAACTCATTCAGTTCTGAGGTTTAAAAGTTCACCCCTTGTTCAATTTAAGGTTCTTTTGATTGAGTTCTGCTGAGTTTAAGGAGTTTTTTTTTTATAATCAGTCTTTGCTCTCAGTTTAAAGTTCTGAGTAGGTATGGGGGTGAATAGGCCATGGGCCCCATTGAGGGTAAACGCTAGGTCCACGTGGTGTCGGGTCATGGGCTCAGGGCTAGAGAAAAACTTAAAGTCAGTTTTGTAGAAAATCCCAAGTGTAGAGCTTGTGGGGGTGGGGGTTGCCTAAATTAAGTCTTTAGAGAAACATGTGGAGGGCTAGAAATAGGGAGAAAGGGGAATATACTACCAAAATCTTTAGAGGCAGAGCTGAAGCAGTCTCTGGAGATCAAGATCTGGCAAAGGCAGCAGCCAGGGGTCATCGATGTTGGGGCTCGGGGTTCTGGAACTAGCAGGATTAACAGCACCAGTGGCAGGCTCGAAGAAGAGGTCTGGGACGCTTGCAGGCTTGTGGCACGGCAGGAATGGAGATTAGGTCAGGAGTCAGGAGAGCAGCTGCAGAGACACACTGGCTGGGCTCCGGCATTTTAGTTTTAAAGCCAAAAGCCAGAATCGGCTGGCCTGACCGCCCAAGGTTGTTTTGGCTGGACTGGCTGGCTGAGTCCCACCTGAGGCAAAAACGTGCTGTTGCTTTTAGCAAAAGCATGGTGAGGAAAGCCACTTTCCTTTTTAAAAAAAGTGCTCAAAAGAGCTGAGCCAGACCAAAAAGAAAGCATGGCTATCGTTAGGCTATCTGGAAGACTGAGAGTTCAAATTTTGTCCCTTCGTGGTCGCCAAACTGTTATTATTAAAAATGATGAGGGCCGAGATCAAAAGGGAGAATAGT
>NW_025384679.1:0-6572 GCF_016433145.1 Gracilinanus agilis
TATATATATATATATATATATATATATATATAATAACTAGAGGCAGCTAGGTAACACATTCAATAGAGAACCAGGCCTAGAGTCAGGAGTCAGTAGGATCTGGATTCAAATTTGACATCAGACTCTTCCTACATGAGTGACCCTGGGCAAGCCACTTAACCCCAACTGCCTAACCTAGCCAATCTTCTATCTTAGAATTGATGCCGATATTCTATTTTTTTCAGGGATTTATGATTACTTAAGTAAAATCTTTTCACTTTTTGCTCTGTCGATTATTCTCTTATTCCAGCTCTCTATTCTTTCCATCTATCTAGGGGCTCCCAGTGGCCAATCCATTCTACTGCAGGAGAGCCACATTCTGCTGGAAATTATTTTAGAGTTATTTCCTTTTTATGAGCTTTTTTCTTAAGATTTATAAAACCTATAGTATTTCTTCATTATAGTAGTTTTACCATTGCTGTTTGTTTGCTCATGCTTATTTCAGATTTTGTTTCAGTAATTTATTAAGTACTAGGATATATCTTTCCTGAAAGTCTCTAACTTGTTCAACAATGCTGACCTATAATCTCAGTCACAGCCTAGGGCTGAGAGTTAAACATAACATTGACATCAAGTGTCACTCACTGTCATAGTTTGCAGCATACCTATTTTTTGAGTGTCCCTCTCTCTACCCCCAACACTGTTGGAAAGTGTTTCTCTTTCAGAAGATGATACTGACTTCAGCAAAGCATCTCCAGTCCCCCAGACAAACTGGTGTTGGATGAAGAAAGGAAATAAGCATTTCTGTATCACCTGCTATGTGCAAAGCACTGTGGTGGGTACTTTTTTTACAAATATTCTCTCATTTGATCCTCATAAAACCCTATAATGAAGGTAGGTGCTATTATTACAGTTGAGGAAACTGAGGCAAAAAATGTTAATTTATCTACCCAGGGTTATAAGGATATTAAGCATTAAAGCCTAGTTTAAGTTCAAGTCATCCTCACTCTAGGTTTGGTCCTCAATCTGTGCCACCAGCTTCTTTTCTTTGAATCAGGTTGCTTGTGCCATTACTTGCCAGAGGAGACTTGACCCTAAAGTGGTCTTGCTTCTGGTTTCTGGTCCATTCTTATTCCAATGGATTAACTCAATGGTATTTTTCTAGGGTCAGTTAGGTGGTCTAGTTGATAGAACATTGAGTCTGGAGTTAGGAAGAGTCATCTTTGTGAGTTCAAATCCAACTTCAAACACTTACAAGCTCTGTGATCCTAGAGAAGCCACTTAAACTTGTTTGCCCATTTCCTCACCTATAAAATTAGCTAGAGAATAAGATGGCAAACCATTCTACTATCTCTGGAGTCATAAAGGGAGAGACACAAGTAAAAATGACTGAACAAGACAACGATTTTCTCTTAGACTTAAAGGGGACCAGATCCCATTATTTTTCAGTTTTTCTCTATCAGTGTTATTTTTTGGTGAGTGTGATAATAGTGCATTTCATAAATTGAGTTTTATAGAGTATTTTGAGGTTTGTATGCAGACTTGTGATAATATCAATCCATGAAAAAAGAGAATACTTATATATGAATGTGTATGTACACACTCACACATATTCATCCATGCATTTCCAGTCACCAGATAACACCAAATAATATATTAGAATTTAATAGATGCTAAAACTTTAGAACCTTCAATGAGAAATATTCAACTTCTATCATTTCCTTGCATAATTTAAAATGATCATTAAATCAAGTATACTTAACTAAAACCTTCTGTAATTTCTGGGGGCAACAATGTGGTTCTGAATTGACATCATGAATCCTTCAAATTCTGCAAACAAATCCAAATGACTCAGTTCATTCTTAGACATTTTTTTGTCCACATGTTAGGAGTGTTCATGTGTTGAATTTGTGTGGATGGTGCCCAGAAATGGATTTTTGATACCATTCTTGTATCTTAGCTGTCTCAAAAACTCAATCTTGAATTAAATCACTTTTGATGACTTTTGGCCAAACCAATATCATGTAATTGATGACAGTATTTATTATTGTTAAGTGAAGTCACATTTCTAAAGAATTTCTGTAGGAATTTTTTTAACCTACTTATCCCAAACTCTAAGAATGACTTTCAATCATCTTCTTCCTGCTTGGAGAGAAAGTATTATTTTCTCTATAACAGCCTTAGTTTGATGAGAACTCTGAATTATATTTATTTTTTATTTTTTAATTGCATGTAAACATTTATGTGTGTACACATATACATATATAACATATATGTAAATACATGTGTGTCGATATCATACATTTTTATGATATTATTTTCCAGAAGAGTATGATGTATTTTATAGTTCTAAAATGTATATATTAAAACTGCAGTAGTGTTAATTAACTTAAACATGTTTGTCCAATTTATCTGCTATTTTAGGATGAAAGGCAGCCTAAGAATTGAAACAATTTCCTCTTTGATATGTTTATTCTAAATTTGTCTTGATCTGAGAAGACCTATTATGCAATTGCAAGAATAAATTCATCCTCTGATTTATCATGACTTATGGATTCATGTTCAAAATTGATAAACTGTTTTTTGTAACATGAATTTCATACTTATAAAGTTAAAAAAATAAATACATTGGAGGAACAAAATTTCCATGAGATGAATGTTATTTCATGTTTTGTTTTTGTTTAGTGAATCTAGCTAGATTTTATCCATGTCCTTTTTGCTGCAATAACCAAGATATTTTGATTCGAAGCCTGTTTAATTTTATGAATTATATATAGTGTACCTAATAAAAGGATAGAAGTTATCCTCATAAGTTTAAATTGTCTCCCTATTTATTTTCCTGTCATACATTGCTTTTGAATTTATTATATAATGACCACATTGTAAAGTGGAAATGCTTTTCCATGTTGACATTGCAAACTATAGTATTCTCACTATGCTTACTCTTATTTGGGCATACTTTCTATCATGGTAGTACTTCAATAAACCATCAGTGGAGAAATGACTCAAAATCTTTTTAGTAATCAACAAAGGCAATATAAATGTAATTATGTTTTCAGGGAACTTCAATAATTACTAGATTTATGTACTTTGTTACCCCAAGGGCATTTTGACATACTCTTTTTATTCCTTATCTAATATTTTATTTTCTGATAAGTATTTATTGATTGTTTTTAGTAAATATAAACTATGAGAGCTATGTATACATTAAGCAACACATAATTGACTCATATTTGGAGTGGATATCATATAATATTCTGGTAATACATGTGATCCCTTCTGTTAAGAAAGGTGGGGTGAGGCTTTGAAAGGAAACAAAAGGTTTCAATAGTAATTCATTAACTTCTATGCCACATTTGAACCAATCATTATGGATCTTATAATTCATGGACCTGCTGTTTTTTAGATTTTATATCCCTTCTTCTATGTGCATATTCAGTCATATTAATAATATGAAAGCTTTCTGATTCTTATTTTATTCAATTTACTTTTTAAAAAATAGAATTCTTGTGACTAAGTAGACAACTAGGAATTTTCTACATCCTTCTTTGAGGATTTTTTCTTGCTTTTATTATTTTTTTTCAGCATCAGTTATCTGTATTAAAGTTTTTGATTGATGTTGAATTCTTTCTGTTATGCTTTGAGCTGCTTTGAGTCCTTGTATTTCTTTAACCTTTGGATTTTTGCATTGAATTGCTGATTAAAGATGTCTATTATTTTTGAGATGCTTTTGTTTCCTGGATTCTTTCCATATTTCTTTTCTTTTGCCTTTAATTGAAATTTAACTTTTGAATTAAAATTATGATTATATTACCATAATAGCCATATTTACAATGAATTATGTTATTTTTATATAACTGTGTCAAAATTTTTTTAAGCCTGTTCTTGCTTTCCTAATCCAGGCATCATGGAATAGTAGCCGCCTAGTTTCAAATTCTACTTCTGATATTTGCTTTACTTAATCTCTCTGAGCCTTGGTTTTCTCATCTATAAAGATAATTATATCTGTTGTTCACTGAATTATTGTGACACTGACATGAGATAGTATTTATAGAGCACAGAGATTTTCTTTCAGGTAGTTTGGAGATTATGAGAAGTCAGTATGGTGAAATCTATTTAAAACAGTATTTAAAATTCTATAGATTAACATTATATTAATATCTTAATAAGAACAAGGAATTATATTATTCTTAAGGTTTTTTGTCAGTGTTGTCTAAATGATTGTAGGCGACAATTTGGCTTGTGTTAGCTGCTTTCTGCTAGAAAGAAATTATTTTGATTTTAAAAAATTTCTCATATCCCATTAATTTACTGAAGCTATTTATTATCTTAATTAAATTTGTTGTTGCTAAGTATCTGCTGTTTTTAAAATAAACTATTATATTACCTATAAATAGAGATATTAAAGATACTTCTTTTCTAATGCTCATTTCTTTAATCTAACTTATCACTTGCTATAGATAGCATTTTCAGAACTTCGCCAAATAGTAATGGTGAGATTAGACATCCTTTACAAATATATTCTTGCAGAGAAAATGTCTATTGTTTCCTTTACACATAATCATTATATATATAAAGGAAACCATAGACATTTAAATATAAAAATATCTTAATGAAAGCAAATTATTTTTATTATTCTAAGGAAAAAGCCTTATATTTTTATACTTTTAAATTATTTTTAATAAAACATAACACTATATATACATATGTAATGTATATAAAAACATAATATCTATAATCCATGTCCACACAAACTCCTACCCTCAAGTCTTCCTCTCTTATCTGTTCTTGATTGCAACATGCTTAAGGGCTTTAAAGTCATAGTATTTGGGGAATAATGTAGGAAAATAACAGAACATTTCTAATTCCCTTCCCTCTTTTCCAGAAAGCTTAGAACAACCTTATTCCCTTCATAGAAATTCTAGGGAGTATGAAAGTACCAGCTTAACAGCACTCTGTGGTGTTCAGAGATGTGACAAATAAAGGAGGTACATATGTATTAGATATTTGGATATTTCTTAAATATTTCTTTCTTTATCTCTCTTTTTCATCTGTAAAATCAGAGGATTGGTTCTGATGTACTCTTCTAGCTCAAAGTTCATTCTCCTATGACTGGAAACTGACTAGGGACTTTTCATTGCTCTTACTAGAGATAGGCACCCTTTCCCAATGTATTAACCCACTCTTTTTTTTTTTCATCTTAACAACACCTACTCTACTCACAGGCTTTTGAAGTCTCTTTGGAAGTATAACTAAGACTGGCTTTGGGGCCTACTTCTACATAAAGTTTCTGTAGAATATATATTATGTATCCTTTAAATGTTCTATAGACTTCACTTATAATTCCCTGTGTAATTGTCCCTGCATCATTCACATGGTGAATTATTAATAACATAGATTTATTATCTTGCCTATTTTTGCTTTATTGATTTAGATACTGTGATTTTGCATCCATTGCTTTTATATTTTTATATTTTTCCTATTTTTTGCCTTCACGAAATATGGTCTAATGATTTCTTTATTGCATTTTATTACAATAATACAAAACTAGTAGAAGAAAATGCTTTGGACCTTTAATTTGATTTAACAAAGCTTTTGATAGCATATACCATACTACCATTGTGGAGAAGTCATAGAGATGTATACTAGATAATAATGCAACTAGATAAATTCAGATAAAAAATAACAGATCAAAAAAGTAGCTGCTAATGGGTCAGTGTAGATGTGGCAAGACCCATTGGAGTACCTAAGAATATGTGATTAGCCCTATACTATTTATTGCTTTTTTAAAATAAATAATTTTAATAAAAATAATGATGGCATGCTTATCACATTATAGACAGCAAAAAGCTGGGAATGAGAAATAAACCACTGGACTATAGTTGGAATACATAAAGATCTTGACAGGCTAGGATAATGGACAAGATTTTTGCTTTTGCATGGTTAAACATCTGTTATTCAGAAAAATATCTCAGAGTTTTAGTGGAACTATGTCTAATAAACTATTAAACATGTATACCATTTGACCATTGCAATACTGCTTCTAGATCTATACCCCAAAGAGATCAAAGAAAGATAAAAGGACCTATATGTACACAAATATTTATACATATTTCTAGCAGATATTTTTTTCTGGCAAAGATTTGGAAATGGGGTATTCATGAATTAAGAAATAGCAGAACAAATTATGGTATATGGAAAATAATGGAATGCCATTAACAAGTGGTCATCCAGCTTTGGGTAAAAAGGTATAGAAGGTTGGTGAACCCACCAACTCTTAAAGCAATCCTTCAAGATCTACTTTTGTATACCTCTAAGTGTTAGAGTTTGACAACAAATTTAAATTTGACTGAATTATTTTTCCCATTTTTCTTTATTCTGTCCTCTGGGTCCAAACAAAAACAAATTCTCCACATGACAGACCTTTAAATATTTAGCTATCATGTACTCCCTTCTTTTATCTTAAAGTTAAACATCCCCTTTAATAAATCTCAGTATGTGATGGACTCATATATCCCTACATTATCTTGGTCACTTACTTGTGGATACATAATAGATTATGAAAGTTTTCCTTCCTTCCTTCCTTCCTTCCT
>NW_025384680.1:0-7921 GCF_016433145.1 Gracilinanus agilis
AGGAAGGAAGGAAAGAAGGAAAGAAGGAAGGAAGGAACAAAAGGAAGGAGGAAGGAAGGAAGGAACAAAGGAAGGAGGAAGGAAGGGAGGGAGGGAGGAAGAAAGGAAGGATGGGAAGGAGAGAGAGAGAGAGAGGGAGGAACAAAGGAATATAGGAAATAAGTTTGGCAGGTAGAAGACAGAGAGAAAGAGAGAGACAGAGAGTCTCCCTTAATGCATCTCTAATGCTAATTAGCTCAATGAAGTCTTTGAAAATCCTAGATTCATATTAATCCTATCCTTGAGACTGTACCTATGCAACAAATGAATGGCTCCTAATTATACTCCCAGTTATAAGGTCTCTAACAAAAGACTGGAATTTGGGATTTCATCCCTGTACTAGGAAAAGTTAGAATCTTCCTTATTTCCAGATCTGTCCCCTGAATACTCATGCCCCAAACCAATGGAAACAAGGAAATATATATATGTACTCCTGGTTCAGTCCAGAAGTATAAGAAGAAAAGTTTGTTCCATAGCACAATTTACAGCAGAATAAAGAAACATATTTAGAAGCCAATATCAGTGGCAACCAACTGTAAAGAGAGAGATTACAAATAGTTGGCTTTGCCTTTGGCCCGCCCCCTTCTCTTGAGTACCTTTCCTGTTGCCTGGAAAGAGAAAATAGCATCTTAGGCTACTTAGCTCTGCCACATCAGCTCCAGTGCTGCACAGCTGTGCCTACCTCACTCCCACCCTCCCACTCCCAGCCAGGTTCCCTTTGCTGCAAGTGCCCTGTTTCCTCTCTCTCCAACTCCCCCATCCCCAACAGACTTTTTGGCTACCAAGATGAGCCAAAAATTACAAAACCCAGCAGGTTTAGCAAAAATCTAAATTACTTCCCACCATGCAATGTTCCACAGAAATCCAGAGCTTAAGGGGTCATCACACTGCTGTTACACAGCCTTTGATCAAGGCAGCTTCTTTATCTGCTAAATCTCACTGTTAATTCTCATCTAACTTTATAAGCTAGTTCATATCTATCTGTACCTTCTCTATCCTCATTGTTAGCAGCTGGTTTTTTAAAGATGTGGTTGATTTTGTCTGTATCTCTATAAAATATTATCTTCTTAGGATTGTCACCTAGCCTGAGGCATAATTCAAATCTTTTGTCCTGGGAGTTATATTACATCAGTTGCTCAATCAACAAACATTTATTAAATGCACACTATGTACACACTAGGTAAATTCTCAGAAAAGCCCTGCCCTTAGGAGTGGAAAAGTACCATGTACCCAGCTTTCCAAGGTTGATGGAGGGAGAGAGCAGAGACAGGTCTCCCAGGTTCCTCCTCTAGCATTTTTCCCGCTGCCCAGACCTTAGCAAATCCTTAAAGACCACCTACCTGTAGCTCAGGAGGAATGCCAGGATAGCCCTTCTCTCCTTTAGGGCCATGCTGTCCTCGCTCTCCTCTGGGGCCCAGATCTCCTTTGTCTCCTTTCTCACCTTTTGCCCCATCATGACCAGTGGCTCCATTATTGCCATTGTTTCCATGATTTCCTTAAAATAACCAAACAGCATTTGAGAGCATTTGTGTTTGGCAACTGGACACTCATTATCAGTCTCATAAGTCTTCCTTCCTTAAGGAAGCCAACACACAAGATGAATTTTCTCCCAACAAAATGTCAGAAATTGAAAATGCTTCAAGTGACTCTTTCAAAACAGTTCCAATGACGATCATGCTAACTGCTTCAAATGGACCTCTCTATTAATGTAGCACCCCTTCTAGAGAGAATTCTCTAATCTGTATTGCCTAGATTTCACCAAGAACTAAAATGCCCAGAAACCATCAAGGGCTAAGAACCAAATCCGCTGTTGGGGGTAGGGGGTGGGAGGAATCCAAACATTGCACCATTCCAAATGACTCAAGCTCTAGGACTCTCACTAGCCCTAAAAATAGTTTTATAAAATTGCTTTAAATCTATTTCATTTCGCCAGTGGACATGCCCTGCAGTGACATCTTTATGTGCATTGTACTTTCTATTCTAAGAATCTTGTTTTAGACGAAAGAGCCCTGCAGTTGTTTAAATCAAGGGACTTACTTGCTTTGGAATTCCAGAGTTAACATTTACCACCTGTTAAACTCTGGACAAAACAATCCATCTATATGAGCTTCAATTTCCTCCTATGCAAAATGGGCGTCAATCAATTAACATTTATTAAGTGCCCTTTATGTGCCAGACTTCATGCCAGGCATCAAGGTAACATAACAATGCTTGTAAACCTTTCCTCTTTGGGCAATTACTATGAGGAAAGCACTCTGGACCCCTTAACACATCATGGAAATGTGAATAATTATTTGCAGGCCTCCAGGACTTCTATCTGTTCTCAACTATTAAGGTACCCTGAACTCTTCCTAAGTACTTATCCCATTCTGCCTCAGTTTAGCTATTTGTGTGCTTACCTTAGAGCCTCTTCTAAACTGTAAACTCTTTGCCTGCAAGGACTATGTTCTTTTTAATCTCTGAATACCCCTTAATTCGTTATATAATGAATCATAAACCTACAATATGAAAGGTGGAAAATGCCCTTAGAGATCAATGTGGCACAGTAGAAAGAATATTGACTCTGGAGACATACAAGCTAAATTCAAATCCTGCCTATGACTATTACTATCTTCCATAATCCTTGGGCATTAATTTCTCATCTGTGAAATGAAGTTGAATGAGATGGGTTCTTAGTTCCTTTCTAAATCTATAATTGTAGCATCCAGTTCTGTCTCTCAATTATTCAGATGGAGTATGGGCAGTCATAGAACATTAATGGATGGGTCCAGAACTAGAAACCATCCTACAGCCATTGCTTCCCCCTCCCCACTCCCTGGCTGCCTTGAACATTAAAAAAAATTGATAAATGGTTATTTAATTGAATGGAATGCATGCTAAATTTATTTTCTCGTATTTTGGAGTTATTCACACTTTAACTTTGTTTCCATCTTTTTAAGTAATATATGTAGCAGTTTCCAAGTTCTTCCAGGAATGAATTGAGTCTGTGGCCAATATGGATGATGACCAAAAAGTTTCCAAAATGAAACTTTAAATAAAAGAGGAAACTGTCTCTTTCAGTGGAATGGAGAACCTGTGAGGAAAAAAAACTCTATTTCCCATTAGACTTTGAGTCTCAAGGACTAACCTGATGGAAATTCCCAGGTCTCCAACCCTTAGGAAATTATATGCCTGGGATACAGAGTGACAGTGTCAGGAAGGTGACAGGACAAGAGTGGGCACCACATGGGCAACTAGGGGGTGCCACTTTATACAGAATGCTGGACCTGGTAAAGATTAAAACTAATATAAGTAACTATTATATTTTATAAATTTATTAATAATAACTAAAGTAAAGAAACTAGAGTAAGAAGGGGTGCTAACCCAGCCACACACAGGAAAAAGAGAGAGCAAGGGAGGAGTTACAGAACTATATAAATAATAATGTAAAGAAGCAAATGAAAAGGGAAATGGAATTTTAGGATGAGGAAAGAATTCTGGGAGATGGACTACAAGGGTTCGATATTTTTTCTAATTACACAACCTGGAGTCAGAAAGATTCATCTTTGTGAGTTCAAATCTGTCCTCAGGTACTTACTAGCTGTGTGACTCTGGGCAAGTCACTTAACCCTTTTTGCCTCAGTTTCCTCATCTGTCAGATGAGCTGGAAAAGAAAATGGCAAACTATTCTAGTATATTTGCCAAGAAAACCCCAAATGAGGTCACAGATAATTGGATAGGATTGAAAGGGTTGAACAACAACAATGGCACCACATGGAGAAGAAGGTGATTGGTGATGCCCCAGGAGGAGAGGAGAGAGCAGTTGCATGGGAGCTTATGTAAAGGGAAACATACTTGTCATCCAATATGTTTTTTTTTTTAGTTGGATCTGGGGATTTTGCTGACATTGAGAATTCCTCATAAGGAAACTTCTCCCAAAGCAAACTGTTCTCGACTGTGTAGATTTAGACAGTTACCCAAAGCACCAGGAGCTTACACAGCTTGCTCAGATTCACACAACCTTTATGGGTTGGTAGAACTTGAGCCCAGACTGGCTCTGTCACCAAGGCCTCTGTCATCCAGTGTGTTTCAGTCATTTAGTCACATCCAACTCTTTGTGACTCGGTGGACCATAGCATGTCAATACCATCCATGAGCTTTTCTTGGCAAAGATACTAGAGTGATTTGCCACTGCCTTTCTCCAGTGGATAAAGGCAAACAGAAATTAAGTGACTGGTCCAAGGTCATATAACAAGTATCTGAGGGTAAATTTGAATTCGGTTTTCCTGATTCTAGGTACAGAGCTCATCTACTATGTCACCTAGCTGTCATCTAGTACACAACACATTAAGTCCAGCAATCCACATACATCCAGAGTTGGGTGGTATTTGGGTTATATATTATTTCAGTGGTACCAGAAAAGTGGTCCCTGAAAACCACCCCTTACCTGGTACCAGATACCTGATATTCTGCCTCTTTGGCTGTTTAGTCATTTTAGTTTAAGCCTATGATTCCTGTTAAAATATAAATAAACTCTGGGAGAGGTTTAACTTTTAGCTATCATATGGAGAAAAAATTACAGATAACGAATAATTCACATCTATATAGTGCTTAGTGGTTAAACTTCATTAAAAACCTTTTATCATTGATTTTCACAACACTAGAGAGTATAAATATTTTATCTTCCCATCACAAATAAAGGTACTCATGCTTCAAAGTGACTTGCCAAAGGTCACACAAAGAAGTCTAGAAAGTCACACAGTTAGAAACGTTACAACCTCTCAAAGAGTAGAATATTGGAATAGAGAGAGACCTTTTAGAACGTAGTTAGGTGTCAAAGTGGAAAGTAGTATTCTTTGAGTCAGAAAAACTTGAGTTCTAATTCTGTCTCATACATTTATTCAGTGTGTGACTCAGGACAAGTTACTATACCTTTACTAGACTCAGTTTTCTCATCTATAAAATGGGAATGATAATAGCCCCTACTCCGCAAAGTTGTTGTTAGGACTGAATGAGAGAACGTATGTTAACAGTGCTTTTTTTAAATGCTCACTATTCTTTCTTCTTCTTAGTAGCTATTACACAGAGTCTTAGACAGAGTAACCCAAATTACTTCCTGTCTAGAACTACCCTTGAAAAATTGTGCAAGTACCCTCCTTCCATTTTCAGTATCCTCTTCAGCATCTTGCTCACTACCCCCTCATCTTTCTGTTTTTTCCTAAGGTAGTTTTTCAGTATTTTTTCTCTCTCTAATATAGTTGCAAATAGGGCTGTATTTATTATAGTAGACTGCTTGGCTTGCTAAGTCTGGCATCAGAAAATCTGGCTTCAAATCCTATCTCTGAAGCAAATCCCTTCTTCTTTCTATATCTCAGTTCTTTTTCTGAATAGTAATAATCAGCATTCATATAGTGATTAAAAAAAAAACAAAACACCTTACCTTCCATTCTAGAATCTATACTGTTTTTTGGTTCCAAGGCAGAAAAGTGTTAAGGGCAAGATGATGGGGATTAAGTAACTTACCCAGGGTCACACAGGTAGAATGTGTCTGAGGTAAGGCTTGAACTCAGGACCTCCTGTCTCTGAGCCTAACTCTCAATCCACTGAGCCACCCAGATGCCCCTATTTATATAGTGTTTTATAAGTTTGCAAAGTGTCGAACGTCTATTTCCTCACTCAATCCTCACAACCAACCTAAGAGGTAAGTGTATTATTATCCCCATGTTACAGACGAGCCAACTAAAGATGAAAGAAGTTAAATAACTTGCCCAGAATCAAACAGAATTGATCTCAGGGCTTCCTGACTCTCAGTCCAGTGCTCTAATTCATTGCCCCCCACCCCTTCATGAATAATGGAGTGGACCAAATGATTTCTAAGGTCCTTTTCAGCTAAAAAATCTTGCCATCCCAATGCTTCCCCATAAGGAATTAATTGATGACAGCATTTGACCTCTTAGGGATTGTGCCTTTTAGTAAGAGCACCTTGAAAAGAAAGAAACCTCCCAATTCCCATCCCTGAGGTCTTTTTGAGGATAGAATTTCAACCTCCTTCCCTTTTGGTGTGAGAGATACTTGAAAACAGGGTGATCTGCTAGTGGGCAACACACTGTAGTACAATATCCACAGAGCTCATGCCATAGCCTGACAGCTCCAGAAGCCCTCTCAGATGGGAAGGGAATGCCCCCCCTTAAGTGCTAACACTCCATTCCTCATCTGCTGCCCTGCTTGATTTCAACTCCATGAAACAAGATGTCCCCATGCTGGGCACCTTGATATCTTGTCCTGCCTCACCTCTCCCTTTCCTGACCCTTTTTGCTGGTTGTCTCTCTCACTAGACTGTAAACTCCCTGAAGGTTGGAAGGAGTTTCCTTTTTATTCACTGTATCCCCTTAGCATAGCCCTTGGCATGAAGTAGGCGTTTAATAAATAAAGATTGGATTGGATTAGATAGTATGGACACACTTAGACTCTTCCATTCTGAATGTAGTTTGACAAATAAGGCACTCCCCAAACCAAAAGATGCTTCTTGTAGCCTTGATGCTCTAAGTGGTGACTCTTGCATGCCTGGGAGCAGTAGGTTCATTTTAAAACCAAGATGTAGACTGAGAGTGTTGGAGGAAAGACCTAAGGGATTATCTAATCCAACCTTCTTTTCATGAGGAAAATGAGATCCAGTGGGATGGATGTGACTTGTCCAAGGTCACACAAATAGTAAGTACAAATTGGTAAAAAACGAGAAGGCAATCTGTTAGGGACTCTGGGTATGGAATTTACTAGTAGACAGTGTACAGAAGCAACTAGAGGTGACACAGTGGATAACATCCTCAACCCAGAGTCAGAAAAACCTGAGCTCAAATCTCCTTCCTGAGAATGACTAGCTATATGACCCTGGGCAAGTCATTTAACTCTGTCTGCCTCAATTTCCTCATCTGTAAGATGCAGTCACCAGTAGTGACCACTTCCCAAGATGGTTGTAAGACTAAAATGAAATTATATTTTTAAAGTACTGTGCAAACTTTAAATACTTTTATAAATGTATAAGATGAGAAGTCCTAGAGAATGATTTTGTTAGACTGTTCTTTTTTCTTGTTTTTAATTTTTGTTAAAAGATACAACTGTCTAGACTAAGTATGAGGGAGGGACATAGAGAGCAAAATGTTGTGTAAGAATGAAACACATAAATAAGATAAATTTTTAAAAATTAGTTTTATTACTTCAGTTCCTGCTACATAGAAGGAACCATGCTAAGAATTATAGGAGATACAGTGAGCATAAGATTTCATCTCTCAATTTTCAGAGTTTATTTTCTTAATGAGAAAACAAACCACACACACAACTAGCCACAAAGAATAGTTGTAAGTGGTGTGAAGGTAGTTCCAACAGAGCAGAGTCTAGAGTTTGTTCTCCACTTTAAAACTTATTTTCTGCTGCCTGACCCATTATCTGTAGGATTTGTTATTGTTGTTGTTTTTATATTGTCATGATTTGTTTCAGTCGTGTCTGACTCTTCATGACCCTATTTGGAGTTTTCTTGGCAAAGATCCTGGAGTGGTTTGCCATTTTCTTTTCTAGCTCATTTTACAATGAGGAAACTGAGGCAAGCAGGGTTGACTTGCCCAGAACCACACAACTAGTATTTGTCTGAAGTCAGATTTAGTCTCTTCATAACCTCATCCTGGAATTTCTTGACAAAGATGCTAGAATGACTTGCCATTTCCTTCTCTAGCTCATTTTACAAATGAGGAAATTGAGGCAAACAGAGTTAAGTGATTTAGCCAGAGTCACAAAGCTAGAAAGTGTATGAGGCCAGAGTTGAACTTGGAAAGCTCTTTAAGCCTGCCACTCTCTCCACTGTGCTGCCTAGCTGCCTTATATAGTATATGTTACGTACACTATATAAATA
>NW_025384681.1:0-7751 GCF_016433145.1 Gracilinanus agilis
AAGGGAAAGGGAAAGGGAAGGGAAAGAAAAAGGAAAAGGGAAGGGAAGGGAAGGGAAGAGAAAGGAAAAGGGAAGGGAAGGGAAGGGAAGGGAATTCCCCTCACTGGGGATATGAAAAGAGGCAAAAGACAATCTCTGCTATTAAGAAGGTAACAATCTAATGATGGATAGAACAAGCAAACAAATGTGTATAAACAAGGGAAGGGAATGAAAGGAAACACATTATCTAAAACCTGTTATGTGCTAGACACTGAACTGAGTCCTTTACAAATAGTTAATTTTGTTCTCACAAAAACCCTGTGAAGTAGGTACTGTTATCTCTCTTTTACAAACAAAGAATCTTTCCCATTTGAGCAAACAGAGATTAAGTGATTTGTTTAGGTCTCTCATTATCTCATATTGGATTTGAACTCGGGTCTTTTTGACTCTAGGCCCAAAGGTCTAAATACCTGTGTGCCATGGAGGTGATTGAGTTCATCTGTATCTGAACTGAAATATCTTCTACAATTCTACAGATGAATAGTCCTTAAAATTCTACATGAAAATGTCCAATGACACGAAACCCATACCCTCCCAATGTAGTCCATTCCATTCTGGGGCAGCTCAAATTGTTATATCTTTAAAGTAAGCTGAAATATAGCCCACTGAATTTTATTTCTTCTGCTCCTCATTCTACCTTCTGAGGCCAAGTGGACCAAATCTATTCTGTCCTCCATATGATAATCTTTCAGGACCATTATTTATGCCATCATTATTCCCTTCTCTAGGCTAACCCGGCGTCTTGGATGCATGGAGCGTTCTCTTCTTGACTAAATTTAACTGGATCTCTTAGTGGAATGGGTCAATTGGAACATCTCAGTGCCTGAGACATCATAGGATAGAAGTTCTAGACAGCCAGGAAGCAACGGAGTCCCTCCAAGACCCACAGAGTGAGAGGGAGGGGGCTGAGTAGATACTGAAGTAAGCGAAGGATAAATGTTTTCTACTTGACACGTATGCTTTTGGCCATGTGGGGCAGAATGCTAAAGGATTCCCATCATCAGGCATCTTGAAAATCTAATTCCCCGAGAAGACAAATGCTATCCCAGGTCTGATGTTAGCAGCCTAGTTGAAAGAGCCTAGAATTAGAGCAAATGGGACCTTCGTAGTCATCTAGACTCAACTTATTGTTGGCCTAAGCCTGAAAACAGATCTAGAAAAATAAACACCCCAAAACCGTAGCAACTAAGAAAGGACAAAAGTGGGGCCGGGTGAACATTCCTAAAGGAAACCTATCGTAGATAAGAATTTCACTCAAATCAGTGCTTCCCAGTATGAAGGAGGAAGATCAAAATGAAGTTTCAAAAGACTAAAATGATTCTGACTAAGACAAAGATCTACCTATGTCATCCCCTTGCTAAATCACATGCATTGGCTCCCTATTGCCTCTAGAATGTAAACTCTTGGGTCCATCATTTAAATCCTCCTATAGTATGGTTCCAAGCTACATTTCCAGTCTCTTTTCGTGGCTCCCCTTCATGAATTCTCTGTTCCAATCTAACTGTTCCACTGGTGGTTCTACAAACTCAACATACCATCTCCCATCTCCATCAATCCAAGAGGACAGTCCCCACTGATGGGAATGTGCCCCTTTCTCTCTCTTTTATGCCAGAGGTGGTTTTGTCTTTGTCTCTGCAGCCAAGTACCTGGCAATCAATCAATAAGAATTGGTTAGTACCTATTATATGCCAATCACAGGCTTTGATGGACCAAGAAGAGAAGCTCCCAGTCATTACCAAAATTAAAGCTAAACTGATATTCATCTTCTTTCTAGGTTCGATTCACGTGTCTCTCTTGGTCCAGGTCTTGGGCCAATACAGTTGCCTTTCTCTGATCCCCTCGGCCCCAGATAAATGTATGTGTTTTCCCCATTTTCCTTCTGAAATTTTGTAATGGCCCACTTGGACTTCTTTATTCCCATCATACTCAAGCGTGCATTTTAATTTATCTGTTTACAGACCCTGTCCTTTATGAGACTTGAAGGTGGTGCATGGACAGGCACCGGGCCAGGAAGCAAGAAGACGTAGGCCTTAATTTTATCCTTAAACAAGAACTGGTACTTCACTTGGACTCTGTATATTCCCCAGGAAAATGGGAATAATATTAGCACCTACCTGCTGGAGTTATTGTGAGAGTAAAATGAGATAATATTTATAAAGTGCTTTGCAAGGCTTTAAGTGGTATATAATTGATCGTTATTATTCTTTCTCCACTGTGAGGGCAGCTGGGTGGTGCAGTATGTAGAGCTCTGGGAAGGGAATTGGAAAGATTCGAGTTCAAATCTGGAATCAGACACTAATTAGGTAAGCAAGTCACTTGGCCCTGTTAGTCTCACTTCCTCATCTGAAAAATAATGAGCTGGAGAAGGAAATGACAAACCACTCCAGTATCTTTGCCCATAAAATCTCAGAGAGAAAAAGAAAGTGTTGGACGTGACTAAAACTCACTGAACAGCTACTTCCTCTATGAGACTAAATTTCCAGAGAATAAACTGTTATTATACACCCCTCCCCCCAAACCTAGGACCTGGGTGCCTAAAACCTGGTGCCTGGAACATACCATTCAACTTAGTTCAATCGTCTCTTTGGGCAACTGCCCCTAAGTTTGATCATCCAATAATAATGCATTAACTCTAAGGAATCTTCCTGCAGGAATCTTCCATGACTCACTTTTGTATTTCCTGCTTGATGCTCATCACTTTCTTCTTTTCCCCTCTTTCTTTTCTTTATAATAAATCCCATTTCACTTTCTTGCCAATGGTTTTAACCGAGGGATGTCAATCAACCTGTCCATGCCTCATACTTCTTATCTAAAAAATGAAGGGAGTTAGACTCAGTGGCTGTGAAGATCCCTTTCAGCTTGAAACCAATGACCCCAGCCCCATAACTGTTCAAATGTTTAGTTCAAAGGTTACTTTGCCTCAACTGAATTCAACAATCTTGGGTCATCCAATTATTTATTTTGTTCTTCAGCAGTTCCTATAAGCCCTCCTATGTTTGGTGGCCTTTCTTATATTCGTTGTTTCTTTTTTTTTAAACCCTTCACTTCTGTGTATTGGCTCCTAGGTGGAAGAGTGGTAAGGGTGGGCAATGGGGGTGGTCAAGTGACTTGTCCAGGGTCACCCAGCTGGGAAGTGTCTGAGGCCGGATTTGAACCTAGGACCTCCTCTCTCTAGGGCTGACTCTCCATCCACTGAGCTACCCAGCTGCCCCCTATATTCGTTGTTTCTGAAGACATAGTCACATTCTGTTCCATTCATATATTTTGATTCATTCCACCATTGTTCAATCATGGAGCACCCAATTGGATTCCACAGTTGTTTTCTTCTTGTTTTATTTCTTTATTTGTGCACACGTTGCATCCTTTCAAAAGGATGTAAACTCATTAAAGACGGGACTTCTTTCTGCATTGTCTGTGTATCTTTAGGGCTTAAGATAATGTCCTGCAGAGAGTAGCTATTTAATAAAGGTGGGCTGAAGGAAGCGGATTGAGCCAAACTTGCTATTATTTAAAAGTTCTGCTACAAAGATGTTGGTAGAAATGGGCCCATTCTTTTCATCTCTTATTTCTGGAGGTAGAACAGAGATGTCAAGTTTATGGGACAAAACTCCCATGTGGGGTGAACCAGATTTAGATGTAATTGGGAGATGGTTAGCAAAATAGTGGAAATACAATGCAACACATGATGTTAATCTGTGGTTTTCTAAGTTGATAGGCCACTACAAGCATCCATTTCTGTTCGAGTTCCACACCATCGGAGTTGATGAATTGCTAGGTCAAAGGGTATCGACTAGTCAATAATTTCTTTCTTGCAGAATTCCAAGTAGTTTTCTAGAATGATAGGACAACTCCTCAGCTCCAGGATTTCTGGGTCAGAGTATCAACAAGTCAAAGATTTTTCTTGCAGAATTCCAAGTAGTTTTCCGGGATGGTGGGACAAATCTAGCACTCCTCCAAGAGCACATGAGTGCCCTCTGATTTGATTTTTCAAAAAAAAGGAAAAGGAAACCAGTAAGTCCAATCTCTACCTCCCTGCCAATGGGTCAACAGGCTCTAAAATAACAGTTTTCTTAATGAAGGGAAGAAGATCTAATGTGACTATCAAAATTAGACTGAAAAAGAGAAAACAGAGGACACATGAGGACTGTTTCCAAATTCCTTAAGGGGAGTCTTCAGAAGGCAGAACTAGAACCAGCAAATGGGAGAGAGTGGCACATTCTAGTTCAGCATCTGGAAAAACACTTGACTAACAATGGAACGGGCTGCCTCAGTCATGGTGAGCTCCCTGTCATCGGAAGGGTTCAAGCAAAGGCTGGATCTATTGAGGGTGCAAGAATGGAATTCCTGCCTTAGAGAGGAGGTAGAACTGGATAACTCGCTCAGTTACTTTTAACTCTGATTCTATAATTTGATGGATCTACGGCTCTTATTTATTGTATGAATCGAACCCCGCACAACTGAAATCAGTGGGATTCCTGTCGGGTTTCCAGGCTTGTGACTGGAAAGGATCCAGGCCGTGTAAGACTTTAGAAGAGAAGAAAAAGGGTTTCTTGCCACCACAATCCTCCTGAATGTTTTCTTTTCCAAGAAAGGGAGGACTGAAACCAGGTGGTCGTTAATTAAAACATCTAAACATAGAGATGGAGGTCAGAGTTCCAGAAGGATTGTTTTTCCCGCACGGTTACTTGTCTTTTCTGCTAATGGAAGGCTTCATTATTCTCGGGCTCCTGCCATATGGTGGAAGGAATGCTGCATTTAGACTGGGAGGACCCGGGTTAGAATCTCAGTTCTGTTCCTTCCTACTTATGTGACCTTGGACAAGTTACTTCATCTCTGTGAGCCTCAGTTTCTCCATCTGTAATATGAGTTTGGATGAGAGTATCTCTCATCGGTCTCTCTATGTCTGGGACCACTTCAGTTCTTTCTGATTTTGTCCTTCATAAACAAATGCAGTTAGGGAAGCCTCAGCTGTTCACCAGGTCTCTGCCTTCTCTTCCCAGGCTCTTTGGCGGTCTATTAACCACCTCCACACTCGACTGCTTGGCCCATATTTCTTTGGGACAGCTCAGTGATGGGCTAGAGATGGAAAGAAGCTGCCTTCTGACCGGCTGAGATCTGCCGTGGAGAGAACAATGGGACAACACGGACGATGGCATGGACAGACACGTTTAATGATTCTTGCCCTCGTGGAGTTTACATTCTATTGACTAGGAATGGCCGAGCGAGGCCACAACTGGAAGGAGAGCTAAGTAAAAGGGCAAGGCAAGATGGGTAAAGTGTAGGCCAAGAGATGACCCAAGGCAGGGAGTAGAGTTTGGCCGCTCCCAGTCTAGGCAGAACTTTTGAATGGCAGCATTGAGAAGGCTGCAGAAGCCAATGGTGCTTAACCCATGTCTTCAATGGCAGCCATCTTTTCCGTAAGAGCCTGTAGCACTGATTCCCAAAGTGGGCGCCACTGCCCCCTGGTGGGTGCTGCAGCGATCCAGGGCGGTGGTGATGGCCACAGCGGCATTTCTCTTTCCTATTAATTGCTATTAAAATTTTTTAAAATTCATTTCCAGGGAGCTAAGGAAGATTTTTTCTGGGAAGGGGGGGGGGGAGGCCAAGAAAGTTTGGGAGCCCCTGCAAGGGCAGTCCGCCAGCTTCTGAGGCAGCCCATTCCATTTCTGCCCAGGGCTAATCATCAGGAGGTTTTCCCCCAAATCAAGACTAAACTTGCCTCTTTCAATGCCTTCCTATTTTTCCTTCTGGCTCTCTTGAAGGCAGGCAGGCTCCTGATTCCAGGAGGTAAGAGAGTCCAGGGAAGCGGCATCAGCAAGCAGGGCTTCTGATGGGAAATCCTGGGGCAGAAGGTGATGGCTTTCTGCCATTGCTGGGCACATGGGAATCAGGGCCAGAAATGCTCAGATTATCTCACAAGTATTAATACACGGCGATTAGTCTCACACATAAAGGCTTTGTCCAAGCTTCCACCCATTCTGGAATCTAGAAAAGCCTCCAGGGTGGACTTGGCAGGAGGGTGACATCAGCCTCATGAAGTCTGGATGTTGGCGACAGCTAGAAGAATCACTGGACCACAGCAACACTTAGAGACCACATAGTGGATGGCAGGAGAGGTGGCAAGAGATGAACGCTGCTATTCGTAAAGACTTGGGTTCAAATTCCACCTACTTGATGACATATAAGCCCCTCACTTTCCCTGAGCCTCAATTCCTTTTTCTGCCAAATGGGAGGATAACATCTGAAATAGTAATATGACTGTATGGAAGTGGGACTCCACGGGGACAGGCATGAGAAACATTAGTTCCATGGAGCGAAGGTCTCCTTGATAGTGGTATTTCTGCCATTTCTGCCTTCCTGGACTGTGCTCTCCTTGGCCGTAGCCTCTGTCTGGAGGACGTGCCCAGTGTTTGGTTATTGTTAAACCAAAGGGGTGATGGACATGGGTCCGAGGAGCACTCCAGGGACATCCTGGCTCTTTGAGATCTCCATGAAGCAAACTGCTTTTTCAGCGTTCGAGCTCTCCCAGAGGAGTCTGAAATGGAGGATTCTGGAGCCAAGAAGCCCCTTCCTTGTAGGCCTGGCTCGGTCCCTTTGGGACTCTGTTGTCCTGGATGAGTCCTTCCTCCCCTGGCTGTGCCCCAAAGAAGGGCAGTTTGGACTGTTTGGGACCTCTGCAACGTAGTGGGGTGCTTAACAAAGGTATAAGGGATGGACCCCAATGTGCTTCAGGCAGTTCCTGGGGAAACAGATCTTGAGCAGGAAGGGCCTTCAGAGATCATTTAGTCCAAATCCAAGGAGGAAACCAAGGCCCAGAAATGGCACTGGACCTCTTTCTGGTCTGGTCATAGCAGTCATACTCAGCAGGGGGAGGATTAGAACTCGGGTCTCCCAGATCCAACATCCACGCTAAGGGCTGGCCTGGAACGTGTGTCTGTGGTTTGAGACCCGTAGGCCGTCTGAAGAGGGTCCTTCGGGGCCAGAGTCTCTCCTTGTCCCAGGGAGATAGCCGAGGGCACCTCCCGGGATGGGGCACATGGGCTGGCACTCTTCTGGGAGTCAGCCTGGAAGGGTGGCCTGACTTGGCCCCTCTGCGCTTGGGGACAATTCCAGAAGGTCTCTGCCTCTGCTTTCTTCATGGGGAAAAAGCACCCCCCCCCCCCCTTGGCTGCAGTTGCTGGTTTGCACATGAAGTCCTGAGCCGGCTTCCATTCCGCCAGTCGCACAGACTCCCTCCCTTGCCCAGTGGCAGGCTGGTCCACACTTACCCCTTGGCTCCTTGGACTCGAACCCAAGCTTCTTGGAGGCTCGGACAAACACCAGCCCTGCCCTCCCCGCCTTCACTCTCTCCCCTCCCCCCAGCGCTCGGACCCTGCCCCGCTCCGCTCCTCTTTGGGGCTTAATGAATGTTTGTGATGGACTGAGTGAGCCCCGGACAAGCCCCGGAAGCCGCCAGGCCTTCATGCCTTAGTTTCCTCAAATGTAAAACGAAGAGGCCCCCTCAGAGGCCCCCGAGGGCCGGGAAGCTCTGAGCTCCCGACGAGTCGGGACAGAGAGAGACACCGAGGCAGCGACCTGGCCAAGGCGGCAGCTCTGGCCTCAGCTTCTCCCCAGCTTCATTCCTGGAGAAGCCGCGGAGGGACCTGGACTTCTCTAACTGGGAAGCCCTTCGCTGCGGGGATGGGGGGGGCGGGGAGCCCGCAGGGTCGGCT
>NW_025384682.1:0-4824 GCF_016433145.1 Gracilinanus agilis
CTCTCTCTCTCTCTCTCTCTCTCTCTCTCCCCTACTATCTATCATCATGCCCTACAGATAGTAGAAATAGATAAGGTAACAACAGTAAATGAACTGGAATGCATTCATATTCAGCAATAGCACTTGACACAGTATCTTGCACACAGAATAGCTTCGATATGCATAGGAAAAAGGTCCACTGAAGCTCAAAGGAAAGAGAAATTATTTCTTGCTAGGGAAATCAGTAAAGACTTCATAGCTGTTGTATTTCAACTGAGACTCAGTTTTTTTCTTTTGTAAAAAGTCTCTTCCAGCTCTATATCTATGATTATAGTGCCTTGAAAAATGAAAAAGATTATAAAATGTTAGAGTTGGAAGCAGGGCACATTCTGAGCATAGAAAATACCATATGTAAAGTTTTGTGGAAGATAAGAATGGGACAACAAAGTCTGGAAATCATAAGTCATTCAACTTTACAATTCAACTTTATAATGTGAGGTATGATGAGGGCACTATGAGTGAAGGGAGGAAATGAAACAAAGAGAATAGGAAGTTAGGACCAGATTGCCTGGGTTCAAAAGCACTTTGAAAAATAGTTTGTTTTTTATTCGGAAGCAGAACCTAATCTAGGTCTTAGTACACTCTAGGCAGTGTTTAAATTGATATCCCTTGGTAACTGAAGTTGACACTTCTTGTGAATTTCTACTATCTTTGAAACTTTGCTAAGACACATGTAGCCTCATTCATCATGAAATGAATGAATTCCATGAAGAATGAAATTTTATGGCACTAAAGATAATATATATATATATATACATATATTTGCAAAAAAATCTCCAGATTATTTGTAGGTGAGTCAAATTCCCACTCTGTTATACATTACCATTTGCCTCAAGCATATCATGGTTTCTCATGTTGGGATTTTTGTTTTGGTGGGATGTGAGAAAGTGTGAGAAGCAGGGGAGGAACAAATGTCCCTAGAAGAGTTTGCATATATATATATATATATATATATTAACTATAAGTGTGGAAAATCATGCTTCAAATCCAGTTTATTGTACTTATCAGATATTTGACCATCACAAGTCACATAAACTGTCTAAACCTGTTTTCTCATTTGAAAACTGAGGTAAGATGAACTTTAGCATTTAAAGGGTTGTTGTGAAGTTCACAGAAGATATTGTATGTGAGACAATGTAAAACCTACACAATCTTTAATAGAACATATAACATTTATAAAGATATATAAATCTATAACATTTGAATATTTGACAAGTATTCAATAAAAACTATTTTAAAAGCATTATGACCAAAGAAATATGAAATCTCATGACTTTACAATTCACAGTACTCCATTTAATACTTGTTGGTATACTCTTCTTATTCTTCTCTAGTTCTTTCATACAGTTATAGTCTACTGAAACTCATTTTCTATATTTTTTATTGTTCACATTTTGTAATATACTTTTAGATTCATAGTAGTTATGTACTATTTTGTGCTCCAATATAGTAATACATCTTAATATTCTCTTTTTTTGGCACGAGTAATTTCTGAATTCACCATGACATTCGTGTCATATTCAGACTATCTACCTGTTATCCCTAACTCTTGACTATATCTTTTCTCAGTCATACCATTTTCCATATTTTAATAAAAGGTCTTGCAAAAAATTATAATTGATATTATGCTGTTGCATGCTTATTCCCACCATGCATTTCCCTATTGCCCTTAAGGTCAAATACAATTTTGCTTCTACAGACACTGTGTTGTTTGACAATGCATAATCATATAGCATCCCTGGAAACAGTAGGTGCTGGAAAGATGAGTTTTTATTCTAGAAAGCATTTGAAATAATTAAAATACTGTGCAAATTCCCAAATACAAATTTGATTACCATTTTCTCCCTACTTTTCAACTCTGACCTCAATTTATTGTCCATTTGAAGTGACCAGTCCAAGATACATGTAGTGATGTATTACCTCATTGAGCTATCTATCTACTTTTATGAAAGAACCTGAGCTATAAAGGCTCCTCATCAATTAAATAGGTGGTAGAATAGTAATGAATATTTAAAAAGGAACTTAGATAATGTTAACAGAGCCAGAAGAAGATGTCTAAGGAATTGAAGAATAATTTTATGTAGGATTTGTAGGAGTACAAGGACAAGTGTTACCCAGAATGAAAAAGTAGAACTGAGTTACAATCTTCACTAATTGAACACATATCTACTTTTGAAATTTTTGTTGTCATTTGTCAGTTATTTTCAGTTTTGTCTGACTCTTCTTGATCCCATTTACAATTTTCTTAGCAAATATAATGGAGTGATCTGTCAGTGCCTTCTCCAGCTCATTTTGTAGATGCGGTAACTGAGGCAAATAAGGTTAAGTGACTTACTCAAGGTTTACAGAACTAGTTAATAGCTGAGGCCAGATTTGAACCAGGAAGGTGAATCTTCCTGACTCCATGCTCAGTGCTCTGTCCACTGTGCTGCCTAGCTGCCTTTTAGAGATGAATCTATTAAAGTACTAAGTACTATGGCCATACTATATACACTTATATGTATTTTATTCAGATATCTGAAGCTCTCATTGTTTCCCCTCTTGCTGAATCTAGTCCTCTCTGAATCATTAAACAGTTATGCTACCATTTCCTTCATATGTTATGCCTGTTCATCTCTGTGGTATCTAGCTTACTACTTATATCATGTAATTTTTTAAATGTTTAATTCAAAGTTCTTCATGATCAGTTCCATAAGTCTCCAGCCTACTGTTTTCTTTTTCCTATTAGAACTAAATTCTTTACCCAAAGCTCATAATCCAAACACTCTAAGAATTGCAGTGGGTTTCTGAAAAGGGTGACCATGGAGGGGAAAGAGGGAAGAGATAAGAAAGGGGGGCAGAGGTTATCTTGATAGCTTTGATTCAGTTTAACATTAATCCACATTTAAGCCAAACCTGAATGCAATTGTAATTTAATAGATGGTGAGAACAGACTTAGGGAAAAGAGCAAAGGATTTATAGGCCTAGGTACTGATGATTAAAAAGAGTTTTTCAATTGAAGTGGAAAATTAGGAAAAATACACAATTTGTCAGGACACACTAGGGAACAAACAGAAAACCTCACTGGGTTGACCTTTATTGACAACATGCAATTCAATACAATAAAAACAATGAAATACCTACTAAGTATAAATTATTTCTAGGCTTTGGCAATTACAGGATTAAAAAAGGTATATCTCTACCATCCTGGAATTTGAAGTCTATAAAAGGAATAAGGATAATATATGTGTATAAATAATGATAATGAAAAGTAGAATATAGCAAATGCAAAGAAGATATTGGGACAAAATTGCTATGAACAATTTCAGGAAGAAGGTACCATTTTATAGTCCCTGTAGTCATCAAGGAAGACTTCTTGGAGAAATGAGTAACTGTATCTTTTTTTTTAATTAATTTATTTTTTATTAGATTGATTTTTACTTTTAATTTATCAAAGATAATGATTCCTATACCTGCTTTTTGTTTGTTTACTTTAACTGAGGCATAGTAGATTATGCTCCAATTCCTTACTCTTACTCAGTTTCTCCCTATTTTAATTGTGTTTCTTGTAAATAGCGTATTGTCGGATTCTGCTTTCTTCTACTCTGAAATCTTTTTCCATTTTCTTGGTGAGTTCTTCCCATTCATAAGTTGAATCTTGATAAATGAGAGAAATTCTAACAGGTAGCAATCAAGATGAAAGGAAGAATGAGAAGAAAAATAATCCATGGTTACAGAGAAGTTATTTAGAGAAAGTTGGGGAAAAATGAGCATAGGATAGGGT
Organism: Gracilinanus agilis; assembly: GCF_016433145.1. Taxonomy (NCBI): domain Eukaryota; kingdom Metazoa; phylum Chordata; class Mammalia; order Didelphimorphia; family Didelphidae; genus Gracilinanus; species Gracilinanus agilis. The sequence continues at coordinate 3,803 of NW_025384682.1, forward strand.
AATGGCAGTCAGAGAAGAGGAAATTATCCACAGTGTCAAATGCTATACAGAAGGCAGTAAGCATAAGAACTAGAAAAAATAAATATACGTATGTATGTATGTATATATATATGTACACACACACACATACACATATATAATTGTGGTTGGTAATTAGAGGGAGTCATTAACAAACTTGGATAGTTCTTCATGCTAAGTAGTTAGTAAAAATGGAGAATCATTAAGAGTTGGTTATTCTTTCTAGGAGTTTGACAGTAGAGAAGTAGGAAACAAAAGCCTATGAGATAGAGGGGATGTTTAATGGAGTAAAGCTGCTGAGGAAACAGAAAAATAATCAAATGTAGAAATAGAGAGATTCATTATAGGAAAGAGGGGAGTGATTTTATCCTCCAAGCCTGGAAAAGAGAAATATGTGTTCCTCTGTGTTTGTCTTCCCATTTCCATTATCATTATTTCCATAATTTTGACTGACTCTGGCAATAATAAATGACCTAGAAAAAGAAAGGTTATAAACACTACATTTTTAGTAGCCTGAGACAAATGCAAGTATGTATATATACATATTTGTATGTATATATGTATGTGTGTACATATACAATACATATATATTACATTTTTTATATATTACATATATTTTTGGGGGTAAATAGAATATCCAATAAATAGAAACCCCTCATAGAAATGACCAACTGTAAACTACTATCACTACCATTACTATTACTAGTACTTCTACTATCTAGCATTTATAGCACTTTAAGTTTTGGAAAGGGCTTTACAAATGTTATCTTGTTTTTTATTTGAAGTAACTCTGAAAAGTAGGTGGTGTTATTATCTCCTTTTTACAGATGAAGAAACTGAGGTAGACAGCTTTTCATGACTTAGGTTCAGATAACTAGTAAGGTCAAAAGTCAAATTTGAATTTGAATCTTCCTAACTTTAGGTTCTGTGCTCTATCCACCTATCTAACCACCTAAGTTTTGGAGGAAGGGCTTTGATATATATATATATATATATATATATAT
>NW_025384683.1:0-6033 GCF_016433145.1 Gracilinanus agilis
TCTCTCTCTCTCTCTATTTCAAGAAAGATTGAGTGACATTTTGATTACATTGTAGAGAAGATTGTACAAAAATCGCTTGAACTAGATTTCATTGAAATATCTTCAAAAGCTGAAATTCTGGGTTTTGTGAATTCAGGCATTTATTGCCTACCAGAAGCTCCTACTGTGGACAACATATTTCACCACCATCTCCCTCCGCCTGCTCAACATGGGATTCTCAATCAGTGGCCAGGTAAACTACATTTTAAAACTGAGTTAACCAGGTACTTGAGTTACTTGAATGATTTTTGAAGTTACTCTGTAGAGTTTCTCTTTCAGTCATACCAAGAATCTTTAGTTTCTCTCCTTCAGTCTTTAGTTTCTCTCCTTCTTTAGTTTCTCTCCTTCAGTCATACCAAGAATGGTACAACTAGAGATGACAGAGTTTGTGACAAATGTAAGCAGATCTAGTGGTGGATGATGACTTTTTTGACCTATTCTGTATTCTAAAAGTGGATTTGAGTTAAAGCATTCCCTTCCCAGGATGATCTAGAATCTTTTGTTTTCTAACAATTTGCTAGATTTACCTTGCAATCTTGATTAAATTTAAAACTTTGATAAGGGCACTCCTCCAGTGGACAACAATGGGTATTTCCTTCTCTCCAACCCCTATTCTTCCCATAAGCTGAAATAAGGCAGCATTGTAATCCAAAGGGCATGGTCCCTTAAGCATATCCTGAGGCTGCCTAAGTTTATGGTACATTCCATCAGAGCAGAACATCAGGAAATGTCAAGAATTTGGTATTGGCTCCCTAAAATGCTTTTAATCGGGATAAGAAAAGGATTTTTTATTTTAAGTTGCAGAATTTAGATTTGGAAGATGAAATGTGAAACTTGGTAATAATGAAGACTTTGTTTGTAAGGCTTACCAACCCAGTGACTAATGGACTAGCCATGTAGGGTGCAGAAGGCAGTCTTGCAGGGTGTCAGCAGTGGAATGGAACGTAGGCAGGCCCATGGAGAAAATGGGATGGGGGAAGAAATGAAACATGCAAAGTCCGGTCAGAGGAGTATTCAGTTATAGATTATGAATTTAGGCAAAGAATTTCAAGGAGTCCTTAGTTGGCTAACTGACAGATGTGACAACTTCCCTTGCAAATGGTCAATCATGGCTTGGCCCAAGAGGGAGGGTTTTTAGGGGTTAGTTCAATTTCTCATCTCCTCTAAAGTTTCTGAAAATGATTTTTCAAAAACAAGCTTTCAGAATGAGACTCTACAACAGGCTATTCCCAGTGCTTGCTCTTCCCTGGCCAAAAATTAAAAAGAAAAAAAAATTAGTTAAAAGACCAAGTAAGTCTTCTTTTCCTTTGCCTGTCCCCCACCCACCATGAGTTAATTTCTCTGAATTAAGAATGTGCTTCCAAGTTTAGTTTCCTGGGGTCTGCACTGTTCTAATGGAAATGACACTAAATTGTTTGTTGGTGGGAGCTCTAGAGTTACTGTTGTGTTATCAGGTCGATACATGTACCTGGTAATACAATGCCAATCCATATCCAAAAATAGCCACCTTTTGCTGTAATCCCACAGAACAAAGGAAAGGAACTTACAAATCAGACCTACTTCATCTGTGTCTCACATCCTCCACTTTTCTAGTATTCCCAATGCAAACATTTTTTTTTCTTTCCTATCAAATTGATTTAACATTTGAAAGAAGGAGAGAGAGGAAATGGAGTAGCATAGAGGGGAAAACACCCACAAGCAACCCACCAACTAAGAGTCACATAGATTGTACTAGTTATGTCACACTATGTGGTGTTCTTCAGATCCCCAGTTCTGTCTCAGGAAGGACATATTCCACCGAAAGTGCTCTCTGCCTCGTTTTTGCAAAATCCTGTTAGCCGCAGTTCAACTTTATTCCTGTAGCAGCCTTGTATTCTGCCCCCTCACTTTGGCTTCAGTTGATCACATCAGATTAAGTGCTGGGACCCAACATTTAATGTCCTTTTGTCTGAGCCCACCTTTCTTTGGTTCGCTCACCAAGTGGATATATGAGTGAGGAGGGCCTGGTGATTGGGGGAGAGATTGGGGGGGCAGCTTGGATCATGAAAGGCACACCGTATATTAATTAAGCAGAAAGTGCTCTCTGCACCTTATCTGCATAAAGAAAGATAAAACCCATGTAAATAATATGTGTGTTTTCTGTAATGAATGTCCCCCTTCTCTCTCTGCATTTCTGCATAGTATTAGAAATCGCGTTTTTATTATATGAGACATTGGAAGCAGGCCAACAAGTTTTTCTTTTAACTTGATATTTTGGGCTCTGATCTTTGTTAAAACTACAATGGCATGTATCTAGTACAGTCAGAGGTCATTTCTATAGCTACTACCATTTCCTATCATTTCTGGGGAATGTTTGTTTTCAAAACAAAGAATTGGGGGAAAGCTTAGGTATCATGTATCAGAACATATTTCAAGCTGAAATTAAGAACGCTCAAACCTCCCTTTTAAAGGTCAGATATTATTTATTATTATTATAAAAATGATCTGTGATTTATGAATTTAACTTCTCATAAACCTTCTTTGTAACAGAATATGCAGTCAGAAGCTTAACATTACATTGTTTTCTTTTGACAACGTATCCACGAGACCACTGCAGCTGTTCCTTTACTCACAATAGCAGATTAATTAACACAATCATATGCTGTTGGCTCTTACTCAATGAGTGGGTCTGCAGTGGGATAGATAGGTAAATCCTTTAAATGTGTAGGAGATAAAGGATATACTATGGTAGTTTCATAACTAGCCAGTTTTGCTTCTGACTAGTCAGCCCTATCAGCAATGGTTCACCGACCACAGAAGCTGTGAGCTTAAATTTCAAAGTCAGCCACACCTATATCAGAGCAATAATGTCCAAATCATTGCAAGGCTCAAATATGGAAAAGCAGAGGACCGCTCAGAAATCAGCAGCTTTGGTTAAAATAGCCGTCAGTCTGCCGCCAGCGTTTTGAGCCTGCAGGATTTTTTTTTTTAAGTTCAATCATTGCTTTCCTTAAATATCTCCCTCTTGCTATTACTCACTTTCCTCTCCCCACCCCTCCTCACCATCTTTCTCCCCTCCACCCTCCTCTTTTGCCTGTTGTGTACTGTGAATAATCTTGGCTTTTTTGGCTTGCTAGACTTCAGTTTTTAGTAGTGGAAGAATTTTTCTTCCATTTCTGTATGTGTTAATGAAAATGTGAGCAACTAAATCTCTTTTCCCTAAACAGTCCCCAACCTCGGGGAAGTATTTATTGGCAACCTGAGCTGATATTTTAGAGGCCGTCAAAACCTTTGTTACAGACAATGTAAGACTTTACTTTAGAAACAAGACGTGTCCCCATGCAGAACGAGGTAAGCAGGCAGCGAGCTTAATAGAATTTCCTTTAGACTTTTTCCTAATGTCCATTACAGATGCAACAGTAATTTACTTTTTGTTGTTTTAGTTAGCACAGGAATTGAAAATGTGACAAGCTTTGCTGGATTAAAAGGCTCATTTTATAGACACATGGACCTGGAGACAGGAGAAAAGCAAATCTGTAATTTGGAACCTTTTAGAACATCCAGGTGATAGGAATTCCAACTCTTTGACACAGCTCATTGTATAAACAATGGAACCGAGGGGGTTTTGTTTGGTTTTGTTTTTAAAACATCTCTGTCCTTTAGGAATGGATCAACCATGTAGTCATGTCTACTTAATTAAACCTGAATTCTTTGGGAAAAAAAAAAAGGCATATAAAATGCAGAGTACTTTTCAGATCGTTTTGATGACTAGTTCTCCAGAACGGTGTCCTAGCTAAATTCCCCTTCTAAGTTCAATGAAATGCTCTCAGATGAAATCTTCATTTCCTGTCCAGAACATTAGACAGGACTGATGTGTTAAAGATGCAAGGTTTTCTCCCAGAAATGGATCCATTATAATGTTAGCTCAAGTTACTCTGTGATCCCTACTGTCTCCTGGAGAGTTTGTAAACCTTCCTGAGGCCCACAGACATAACTGTCTGTGAAAGAAAAGAAAGAAGTTATCAGGTGGTGGTAGTAGTGGAAGCGTGTGTGTAATTATGTGTGTGTGTGTGTGTATGCACGTGTGTGTTTCTCCAAAGCTTAATAGATCTTTTTTGAAATTTAAAATTCTCCCTATCTTTAAAAAAAAAAAAAGAGAGAGAGAGAAGAAGAAGCCTGGAATATCTGAGTAGGTTTTTATTGTGGGTGTATGTGTTGGAAAATATAGCTCTTATAGAGTACTTAAGGGGAGATCAGACTATTTGAATCTGAATTTGGAACATGGTATTTATGATTATTTATTTATTCTTTTTGGTAAAGCTTATTGAGGCAGCTAGTTGGCATAGTAATAGAGTGCTGGACCTGGAGTAAGGAATAGTTGGGTTCAAATCCAGCTTCATTCACTTACTAGCTATGTGATTCTGGACAAATCACTTAACTTTTGCTTGCCTCACTTTCCTCATCTGCAAAATATCATCTGCCATGCATAGCTGTTTTGAAGATCAAATGACACAATATCTATAAAGTGCTTTGCAAGCCTTAAAATGTTTTGATGTTGATAATGATTAGAGCAATGCCAATGAGTTTCTAAGGTAGAGGAAGACATCAGACACTAGAAAACCACTGGTCTAGATTTAACAAGAGGAATAATTACTGAATTATTGCCAAGGGTGAGAGTCAGTGTTTTTCTCAAAGTTTCCAAATTATATCATCGTTATCATCATATTAATACCGTACATTTCTAAGGCATTTTTGCATAATATCCCATTTGATTCTCAGAACAGCTTACTGAGGAATCATAAGACTGCAGTTCTCATTTTAGAAAGGAGGAAGCTAAGAGAAAAGTACCTTTTAATTTTAATATTTTTAAAGTATTTTTAAGGCTTCTTGAGAAGGCAATATAGAAACTGTTGGATTGTAACTGTGAGTTTCATTAGCCTATATTTATACACCATATACGAGAAAGACACTGCAGACTGATAGTTTAAGAGACATAACTAGAATGGAACAACTGGAGCTTTGTGCCAGGGTCTCAAATTTTAGAAAGGTACCAAAAACAGTACCCAGTGGAATATATTCTCTTCTTGGTGGTTATATGTCAGATAAATGCCTCCTTAGCATGGGAGGAACCTTCCTTTCTTCTCATAAAATGACCTCTCAAGCAGCAACCTTTCAATTTTTACAAAGGCATTTGTCTCAAAGTCTCTAACTCCTCCTCATCTGGACACCTCCCCTCACCTAGGGTCTTGCATACTTAGGTCTGAGATATCTCTCAGGTTCTTTCCCTGTCCCCTACTCAACTGAAATTTTTTTCCCCTAAATTGAGGATACTTTTGTGGCTATTTCCCCAAGTGCTAGATTGGCCAGCTATGGGATGGGTTCGATTTTTTCCTTAAATTCTGTTTCCTTAAGTGGGAGTGGGTTCAATGGACATATTCACAATGGCAACCATTTATGGAACAGAAGGTTTGGGAGAGAGGTGCAGTGAATCAGAGCAAAGCCAACTCTCACAGCCTTTGAAGGGCTCCTTTGAGACCAAGTAAGACTTCTATACAACTTCATGAAGCACATCAGAATGGACTCTGTTCACTGTAATCATTAGGGGAATTCACAGTCTGAAACCCTTTGGCCAGCAAAGAGGTAGTGGAGTTTGCTCTAAAAAGTAATGGCCCAGGGCTGTAGATTCTGGAGCCTCCCCTCTCCCTTCCTCACCATGCATTCTAAGGAAAATATTTAACCATTCCAAGTCTTGATTTTTCCAGCTAATATTTAATCCATTTCAATTTGATAGAGTTTGGTGTTAGTGAGACAGATATCCTCTTTTCTGAACTCAGTGTCATATGCATCAATCGATCAATCAATCAGTATTTATTAATCTCATATTTATTAAGCATTTGCCAGGTACATTAATGCAGAGGTTAAAATGTAAAAAGGGAAATGATTACTGCCCTTGAGGAGTTTATATTCTGTTCATGGAGAGAACATGCACATAAATTTTATATATATATATATATG
>NW_025384684.1:0-1304 GCF_016433145.1 Gracilinanus agilis
CCCTCACCCTGTTTGCCTTGGTTTCCCCATCTGTAAAATGAGCCGGAGAAGGGAATGGCCAGTGGCTCCAGAATCTGTCCCAAGAAAGCCCCAAATGTGGGTCCCGAAGAGGCGGGCACCACAGAACAACGACAAAATGCCACGAGCCTGAGTCGAAGCCCTGGGAGACTGTGGGGCCAGGCGATGGCGCAGCTTTCCAGCCTCAGAGAGCTCCGAGGTCCCTTTCTGGGCCTGACCAGTCTTCTTGCCTCAGTTTCCTCTTCTGTCATATTGGCCCTGCTTGCTCCCCCCACCCCCCCAATGCTGGGGAAGGGGGCCCTGCAGGCTCAGATCCATGTTCCTCCTCTCCAGGGAGAGCATTTGGGGAGCCCCAAAGGGATGCTGGGAGGGCGGAGCATTGTGACGAGGGGAGCGGAAGCCTTTGGGCGCTCCTCTGTGTCTTCCTGCATCTCTCCATGGCCCACGTGTTCAGATCCTTCCACTCCTGCCTCATGCAGACATGCGGCCCGCCCAGGCGACCCCTCGAAGCCCCGGGAAGCAGGGCGGGCCTGCAGGCTGTGGCTGCTCAGCGCTCCTCCCGGCCCGGCCCGGCCCATGGCGCTGGCCCTGAGCTCCCTGGTGGGAGCCTCCGAGCACCCTCCGCGGCACGCCCCCAAGCTTCCCGGTCAGTGGGCGGTGGCCGCCAGCCCCGGCAGATCAGAGGGGCACGCAGCACGGGTGAGGCCAGTCGGCGTCTACACTGCCTGCCCCAGCGCTAAGAGATCCCGGCCATGCCGTGCCGGCCTGCCCATCTCCGAAGGGGCTCCCGGAGCTCGGCCAAAGTCAGCGTTTTCCGCCACTGCCATCTGCTGGCCAGAACGGGGAGTTTGCGGCGGGGCCCCTTGGGGAGAGCTGCCAGCCTGCCAGGGGGCTGAGGGACCCTCCAGGCTAGGGCAGGAGCAGCCCCGGCGAAGCTGGTCTCCCAGCTCTGGGCCCTGCCGATCCCCTCTGCTCCGAGCCTCAGTTTCCTAGTTTGTAAAGAGCGTGGGGTGGGGGAGGGGCGATAACACGTGGAGCGCCGCAAAGGCTGGCTGCTGTCGCTGATCTGGCCAGGCCAACGCGCCTCCAGGCCGCAAAGAGGGATGCCTGCTGGGGCTCCCAGGGCCGGGGGCGGGGGCAACGCAGAAGCGGAGCCAACTAGAGACCGCGGCCAAGCACGAACAGGCAGCCTCAGGCCCCGGGGTGGCTGCACTCGAGCGCCTGGCACACAGTAGGGGCTTCCCCGGCAGACTCAGCACCGCCGCAGCGCGGACCTCCCCCCCCCC
>NW_025384685.1:0-1535 GCF_016433145.1 Gracilinanus agilis
GTCAGGAGAGGTTAAGAGCTGCTTTTTACTCTGCCGCCATCTTAACCCGGAACCCTCGTAACTACAAACTTTTGTTGCTACCTGGGGAAGATCTTACATCAGAGCTCATTAAAACCATCTGATTAACCTAATCAGTCAACAGAGGCAAAAAAGAGCCCATTCAGGATAAAATAGCCCAAACCCAAAGATCTAGCAAATAAATCAGAGGAGCAAGATTACAGCCAATTACAAGAGGGGGGGGAGAAAAAATATGAGTAAACCACAGAAAAAGAAAAAAGAAATTACAATCAACAGCTTATTTCTAGGAAGTGAACAAAGAGCTAATGAAACAGAAGAAGATCAACGAATTCCAAGCAAAAACACAGAAACTCCAGTGAATTAGACACAGGCTTTGGAAGAACTCAAAATACAATTCAAAAGACAATTAAGAGAGGCTGAAGACAAATGGAAAAAAGAAATACATGAACTAAAACAAGAAAATAGTGTCTTGGAAGCCAAAACTGACCAGCTTGAAAATGAGGCAAAGAAAGTGAAAGATGTCCTACAAAGAAAATCAGACCAGAAGGAAAAGGATGACCAAAAAGCCAGGGATGAAATTCAGTCTTTAAAAATTAGAATTCAGGGGGAAGCTGGGTAGCTAAGTGTATTGAGAGTCAAGGCCTAGAGACAGGAAGTCCTAGGTTCAAATCTGGCCACAGTCACTTTCCAGATGTGTGACCCTTAGCAAGACACTTGGCACCCATTGCTTAGCCCTTAACACTCTTCTTCTTTGGAACCAATGCACAGTATTGATTCCAAGATAGAAGGTAAGGATTTGTAAAAAAAATAAATACATAAAAATTAGAATTCAACAACTACAAGCAAATGACATTACAATACAGCAAGAATATATAAAATAAAACCAAAAGAATGAAAAATTTGAGGAAAATACGAAACACCTCATTGGCAGACCCTCAGATTTGGAAAATAGATCTTGTAGAGACATTTTAAAAATTATAGGTCTCCTGCAACTTCATGACAAAAGGAAAAGCCTGGACATCATCCTACAGGAAATTATCCAAGAAAACTGTCCCAACATGCTCGAATAAGAGGGAAAAATGGAGATTGGAAGAATCCACAGATCACCTCCCACATTTAATCCACAACCTACAACTCCCAGGAATATTATAGCCAAATTCAAAAACTACCAGACCAAGAAAAAAATATTACAAGACATGAGGGAATCACAGTTAGGATAACACATGATCTGGCTACATCTACATTGAAGGACCAAAAGGCATGTAATATAATATTCTGGAAAGAAAAGGAACTACTCCTATATCAAAGAATCAACTATCCAGCAAAACTGACCATATTCTTGCAGGGGAAAGTATGGCCATTTAATAAAATGAAAGATTTCAAAACATTCATAAAGAAAAAAAACAGACTTAAACAGAATATTTGATGTTCAAACAAAGAACTCAAGAGAATCACCAAAAGGTAATTAAGAGAGGGGAAAAACAAAAAACAAAAAATCCAAAATCTTTTTTTTTTTT
>NW_025384686.1:0-6138 GCF_016433145.1 Gracilinanus agilis
GAGAGAGAGAGAGAGAGAGAGAGAGAATGAGAGAGAGTTAGTTCCTCTTTGTGTTGTCTTTTTCCAGGGCCCTTCTAACTGGAGAACTCAGATCTTAATCAGGACAAGAAGCAGGTCTCCCAGATACATGCCACAGTGCATGTTCACTCTTCCCCCACATGGGTCTGATGAACTAATTTAGTTACTTTACTACCTAAGAGATTTCTTGTTTACAGATAAAATGAGGAGCTGGTCTCTATCTTTACAGTCCTTGCCAAAGACAAAAGATATGGACAAAGGGAGAAAGGTCCCTACAAAAAGCCATAGCTTGGAGGGGAGAAGCCAGTGTAGCCTCAACTCTAAAATCAAACTATTTCAGCTTTAAAACCAGAAGTTTGTTTTGGGGGCCAAAAAGGGGTACAAATGAATATTTTCATTTCTATGATATTCTAAAATTCCACAATAAATACCTCATTCTGGCATTTAAGACTCTCAACAATCTGGTCCCAACCTACCTTTCTATCCTCACTTAATATTGTTCTTCCTTTACAAATACTCTGATTTAGCCAAATTAGATCATTAGCTGGTTCTTGAATTTGTCATTCTACCTCTTGCTTTAATATACAAGCTCTCCCATGCTTAGAACACACCTTGTTTCATTTTAAATTCCCAGAATCCTTATCTTTCCTCTAGGCTCAGCTTAGGTGCCACTTCCTCTCTGGTACCTCCCCTAAACCATCTCAACCATTACTTTTCCTTCCCTCCTCAGAATTACCTTGTATTTGCTTATGTGTTTTTCTTTATACCTTGAGGGTGAAGACCATTTTATTTTTTGTTTTTGTATTACTAAGGTATTATGCTTTGTACAGAGCTAGGATTTGAATTCCATTATTCTCACACTAGCTCATTAATGCTTCAAATCTCACCATCATGGCATCATTCTATTGGCTTAAAGCTTTGTTTCCCATTAAAATGAAAATATTTTCAGGAGAATTAGCATTTTATATATTATTTTAAGTCACTTTCACTATATTATGAATGAATGAATGAATGAATGATATCCTTTCCAGAGAACAGATTTATAAGGGAAAATAAGAGGACCCTGGGTATCAGAGGGTCTCATTGAAGAGGGAAAAATGTTGAAAGGGGAAACTTAGGGCACCAAATTTCATCTTTTTTTCCCAAAGGGCTATGTGTTTGGAGAATGATACAGATCATAGGACCATAGATCTAAGTTAGAAAAGACTTTAGAAGTCATCTAGTCCAAATCCCTTATTTTATAGAAGAGAAACTGGAGGTCCAGGGAGACTGAGACTTGCCCAAGTTCACATGGCTGACCAAAAGTGGTAGAAAGTATCATGTGGGTGGTGAATATCAGGAGCAGGACTTGAACTCAAGTCTTTTATCCTTAGAGTCAGTATACTTTTCCACTGTACCTCAATGTCTCTAGAAACAAGATTCTTAATTTGGGTCAGTGGACTTACTTTTAAAAGTACTTAAAATAATTATTTCATTATAGTTGGTTTGTTTTTTAATCTCATAGATTTTGTTTTATTCTTTTAAAAATATTATTCTGAGAAGCTATCTGTCAGAGTCACCAAACTGCCAAAGGGCTGCAGGATACAAAAATAGTTTAAGAATTCTTGTTCAACAAGTGGGTACCTGCTTCTAGAACCGGATTTAATTGTTATCTGAAAGTTCATAATTTCTATTGTTACATATTAGGAAATTCGGGTTTGACATTTCAGATTTGTAGGGCTACATTTATTAAAACACCAACCATCAACATAATCCTTTCACGAGAATCACAGTTGTAGCTTTCCATCTGAATAACGTTGTCTGAGCTGTTTCAGTGAATTTTTTTGCCTTTCAGAGGAAACATACGAGCCCCTGTAATTCAGGGGTCAGTGCTAGAGTTGGTAACCAGGGAAATAGGTTGAAAGCCACAGGAAAGGATTAGGCTTCACTTTTTTCTGCATGAAGACAGCAGAGAGGGTTAAAGCAATTCATTTGCCCTGAACTGACTGGAAAATGAACTCAAGGACCCCTAGAGTTTTTCTCAGCATGTATTTCACAAATTAAACTCATAAAGAAGTCAACAGGACTCTTACTTTCAAAATAACAGCAGCTTCACAGGTTTGAGATACTTTTTCAAATGGCTGTGACAGGTACAGTGGGTGCCTAATATTACCTAAACATTCTAAACATTCCCAGGGCATACCTCTTTGTTTTTCACTTGGACAGTGCTGACCAAAAGTGGTGGAAGATAAAGAATGAGAAAGAAGGGCATTATTATATCTCTTTTTGTGGGAGTAAGTGTGTTCATTTTAATTTCTTAAAATTAAAAAAATATTTTGAATTTAAATATCTGATAACATTTTTGTTGTCTTTCAGGCGTGTCTGGCTATTTGTGACTCCATTTAGGATTTTCTTGACAAAGATACTGAAGTTGTCTGCCATTTTATTTCTTTGGATGGATGAAGAAACTGAGGCAAAAGGGGTTAAATGAGTTGTCCAGGGTCACATAGCTAAGAAGTGTCTGAAGCCAGATTTGAACTTAAGATGAGTCTTCTGACTCCAGGTCTGGCACTCTATGCCCTTTGCTGTCTAGTTGCCTGGACCAAATAAAATGGGCATTTCCATATATATTATAAAATAAAAAAAGATTGCCTATGAGGCAGTGAATTTCTTATTTATTGCATGTTTTTTTTGAAGAAAATGGATGATAAATTCAATTTTTTAACCTTCATTTCTTTCTAGTCTTCCTCCTGTTCTCTTCTATACATATAAAATGCTTCAATGGTTATTACAATTTCATAGTATTCAGTTTCTATTGTTTTGTAGTTGTTCTCTCCATTCACATTATTTCCTTCATTATGTGTATAAAATTCACATAAATCTCATGTTCTTGTAAATCACATAATTGACAATGAAGTTGGCCACACATTTAATGATGTACAAAGGCAATTTAAAGTTTCTTATTCTAATCTCCTTTGTGGTTGACTGAGTAGAATAGTTACTTTAATAATCTCAGGGTCCAAGGTCTGCAGATTTGTTATTTCTTCAGAGGTGATTTTCTGTGAAGGTTTTTAACCAAGCAAATACTTGCAGAAGGGTAAAAAATTGACTACTTAGTGAATATCAAGCCTGGGGCAGATGACCTTTGGATTACTAACATAGTTCATCTACCTAGTCAGTCACAAGGGATTGTGGGAAACTGGGTACTTTCATTAAATGTCTTTCAAACTACTTGACAGGCAATCCCAGTGAAAATTTGAAGCCTTGTGGCAAAATGGAAGGTTTGGCTGACTTTAGTGATAGAGTAATCCATTAGGAGAATAAAATCACACATTTATGCTTGTACCCACTTTTCCCAGATCATCCGGAGAGTGAAATTTCTTCATTGTCTAGCTTCTCTAAGTGTCTTTCGATATTGGCTATTGCAAGGGGCCTCACTACTCTCACATTAGTTAAATTTAAATCAAGTCAGCTTGGGAAATTTTTGGAACATATAGTTCAAGGTGCTGATAAAAAATGAAGCCATTCCCAAATTCTACATTTACCAGTTTGTAGCATGGCTTGTGATACTTCCCTACATACCCCTAGCTTTCAAGTTATTCTGAATTCTTTGCTGCTCCTTTCTGCCTCTGGGCTTTTCCTTATTCTATTGCCAATGTCCTTTCTCCTCCTTGTTATCTGTTAAAAATCTCACCTATCTTTCAAGGACCAGATGGCAGAATCTCAAAATTTCAGAGGGTTTTCAGAGGTCCAACCTTTCAACATCCCTAATAAATAGCCATTTAGACTCTGATTGATGAACTTAAAAAGTGGGACTCTCACCAATAATAATAATAATGGTATTTATGTAGTGCTTTGAATTTTGCAAAACATTTTACAAATAATATTAAATTTCATAGTGAACTCTGGGAGGTAGATGCCATTCATCATCCATCCCTGTTTTATAGATGAGAAAATTGAGACAGAGCATAAGTGATATACCCCAAGTCACATAGCTAGTAATTATCTGACAGCAAATTTGAATTCAGGTCTTCCTAATTCCAGGTCCAATTCTCTACTACTGCATCACTTAGCTATTCATCCAAGGCAGCCCACTCAATTTTTTGAGAGTGAATTGTCATGAAGTTCATTCTTATATTAAGCTGAAATCTGCCTTCCAACAATTTCTTCCTATTGCTTCTAGTTCCATCCTCTAGGGCTAAGCAGAATAACCTTAATACTCTTTCTAGGTGATAGTCCTTCAAATACTGGGAGAAAGAATTAGATTCACACTAAATCTTCTTTTCTCCAGGCTAAATATTCTTCTTTCATTCAAAAGATCACTGTATCCCACCGTCCCCAGCCCCTTCATCATCCTGTATGCCTTTGTCAAGAGGTGCTCAAGTTTGTCAATGCCCCTTTTGTAACATGCCACCAGCAATAGTTTCCAGTAACAGTAATTCAAATGTCCCAAAGCAGCCTGACCAGTGTAGAGGACAACGGGCAAACACCGCTCTTGAATTGGATGCTCTATTTCTATTAATGCTGCTTATTATCACCATACCCCTGATTATCCTCATCAGAAGTTATTCCTCCCTACCTTGTAGTCTGACAGAACTTAGTTTAGCACTGAATCTGATGATGATGGTTTTGTATTACGTTGTGTTTATAGCTTATCTTCTCTAATAAGTTCTTGTTGGGGGCAAAGACCTTGCCACATATCACTTGTAGCCTATACAGCCATTAGCAACAATGCCTCATATATAGTAGGTACTAAAAAAATTAGATGAATATTTTTAGATTGGGGGAAATATATTTTTGTCCCCTCAAAACATCAGAAAACCAGCTTTGCTTTTGGCTTCCGGGTTAAGATGGCGGCAGAGTAAGAAGCAGCTCTTAACCTCTCCTGACCGAAACACACAAAACTCCTCAAGGGGACATAAAAACAAGTCCAGACGAACGGAGGAACCCCACAACAGGGCACAGCGTGGAAGGTACGTGGATTCGAGACATTTCCAGGCTATAAAGGGCTCTCACTAAATCGCGGGCTGAGCAACCGCCCCACCCCTACCCCCTCCACACTCATCTATAGCTCCGAACCCAGCTAAAAAGAAATAGGGCAAGTTTGGGGCACCCATCGAGTCATCAGCAGCTCCGGGACCTGTTCCTGAGAGCAGCAAGACTTAGGACCCCATTAAGTCAAAAAACGCACGCGAAATCTGAGTGCGCCGGAGCAGGACGCTGGGCGCAGAGTGCAGGCTGAGCAGAGGCGTGGGTGGAGGCAGACACAACCAGGAACTAAAGCCTAAGTGGGGAACCAGTGCAGATGGGTATACGACTGTGGAAGCAGCGCCCTGAGACTTGTAAAGAAACCTCTGGCAGAGGATCAAACAAGAGGGCCCACCAGGGGGCTTGACCTTGGAAAAAACCAGAACTCAGACCTCAGGAGCCAATAGACCACTGACAGACATTGAGCGTGAGGATAAACCTGAGAAGCTGCTAGCCTAATGATGGCTACCCAGACTCAGGAAGCTCAGAAGAGAAAGAATAACAACAAGAAAAAGAAGTCTTTAACAGTAGACAGCTTTTACACAGAGAAAATCCAGACAATCGAGCAAACAGAGGAGGAGAACAAACAAGCATCCGGACCCTCCTCAAATAAGGAAAACTCCTCACAAGCTATGGAAGAGTTCAAAACTGAGATTCTGAGGAAAATGGAAGAGATCTGGCAAGAAAACAACAGTTTAAAAGGTAGAATCTTGCAATTGGAAAGTGAGGCTCAGAAATCAAATGAACTGATAAGCAAATTGAACACCAGAAATGACAAGATTGAAAAGGAAAACCAAAAGATTATAGCCGATAACCAGTCCCTAAAGGCTAGAATCGAGCAATTAGAAGCTAATGATCTCTCAAGACAACAAGAACAAATAAAACAAAGTCAAAAGACTGAAAAAATAGAAGGAAATATGAAATATCTCAAAAGAGAGTGACAGACCAAGAAAACCGGTCTAGAAGAGGCAACGTGAGAATAATTGGTCTTCCAGAAAAACCAGAAATTAATAGAAACCTGGACTCCATACTAAAAGAAATTATTCAGCAAAATTGCCCTGAAGTCCTACAACAAGAGGGCAATATAGACATTGAAAGGATTCATAGAACACC
>NW_025384687.1:0-15233 GCF_016433145.1 Gracilinanus agilis
CTTCTTGGTCAGTCAACAATGAATTTACACATGCATATGTACATACTCAAGTCAGGCATTTTTAGGCAAAGAAAGCAATTTTAAGTCAGGCTCATGATCTGAGTAAGTGAGAATCAAAACCTACGGCTAATTGCATGGTAACAGAATTCAGCTTTTGCTGGCCTCCCTCAACAATGGTCCTTCAGTTTAGGATGATGGTTCTTCCTCATCTTGAACTTTATCTCCTTATTGGGTTCAGTTCTCCTCTCTCTAGCTTTCCAAGAAGGTGATTTCATCTTCATATTTGCTTCTACCTCAACTTCATGTGACCTTGTATAGGAATGACCTTCATGACCTTTTTAGGGTAAGGAAGGATCCTGGTATTTTCTACCTTATACAAAGCTTTCTAATCAAACTCACTGCTACTTATGACCCATTAAGCATCTTCACCTTGAATTGCAACTTGAGAGGTATTTTACATTTAGATTTTGAAGATCCTTCCTAGGACATGATACCATCACAATTATTGATCCTATTTCACTTCTAAATAGTAAAGCAACCGTGGGAAGCCAATAAAAGAAACAGTCTCAAATAGATAAAATTCTGAGATTCATCTTTTGACTCCTTTTCATAATTCACAACTTTTTAAAAAAAGTAATATAGTCTTACTGGAAAGCTTTAAGCTCTTAGCAAACCAACAGTCAAGGGGTTAACATTCTCCCCTTTGGTCAGGAATGCAGCTGCTGGGTCTCAAAAGTTGTTTTAGACAGTCAAGGCTGAAAAATTCAAGGATTTCCTGACCCAACAAAATATTCCCAGACTTAACTGATGATTAGACAGCTACAATCCAACCATATACTCTTATCTTCACCTTGAAGTTTCTGTGGTTTCTGTGTGTTGTCTAAACTAGTCACAATGTCTGCAAAGCTGTAAAACTCTCTCTGTGCTTTTGGGTGAAAGGGAATTTGAATTTCCATATTTAATAAACTTGTGACTTAATGGCACTTCAGAGAAACAGCTATGAGTTAATAGTCAAGATGGTCTCCTTTCTTTATCAACTAAGTCATCCTTATTAGATTATCAGGAGATGATAAATAGATCTAGACAGGCAACAGCATAAATGCACACATATTTAGGCTAAGCATCTTAATACTTTATATCATCCTTGAAAAGAAGAGGGTTCATGAAAGACTTCAAATGGAGAAAAATTAAAGATATCATCTTTTTTGTTAATTCTATCCTATCTATTCCTACTTCCAATAATATAATTAGAATAGTTTCTCAGGCACCGAATGGCTAAAACAGTAGGTTGTCTAGAATGATACAGTAGTATCATTTTTGGAAGATCAAAGAAAGAAATTTGGCAGATCAGAGATTGAAGATACTATAGATATTAAACTATCCAAACCCAAATCACAGTTTGATCAAACATTAACCTCCAAAACATTCACAAGTACTCATACTACTTAGATTCAAAGATCTTTAGGCAAGAGGAACTTATTACTGCTTTTCTCTTTTGGATAATACTAAAAATATCTGGAAAATTAATGAGAGAGCAATGAATGAATGAAAAAGTAATTACATGTTGAGGACTACCAGGAACCTCATAGCATTAATATCAAGATTACTAAAATCTTGAATAAAAGATATAAAGAAGATGCAGAAGCCTGGATTTTATGGGACTAGCCAATGATAGATCTGTACAACACTAAACAAGGATGAGGGTAGATTAAAAAATTAACATCCAAAAATTACTCCAAGTATTTTAGAGATCATTTAATGTTTGACTGTCCCATTTTACTTATGAGGAAACTGAGGTCCAAGGAAATCATGAGACTTGCCCAACCTCATAATTAGTTAATGGGCCAAGAAAGATTTACTGACTCCCAATCCAGGGACCTTTCCAGAATACTTCAATATTGCTAAATATCAATGGATACTATAATAGGTATAGGTTTTAAAAGTATAAAAGCAGATTTTTGCAAGCATATTAGGGAAAGCCTTTGCTAGAAGTCATGGACATTCCCAGTGGAATGCAGGGGGTAGAGAGGAGAGAGCTAAGCAACAGATATTGCTGTTTTGAGAAGGGTTTGGAGCAGAAGTGCAATCGGCAGTCCCTATTTGATCTGAGATCTTGGAGATCAATGAAGGTTATAAAGGCTGAAGATATCCTGCAAGTCAACTCTGAGTAGGGAAGAGGCCTGTGTTCTGGTGGACAGTCTGTAGACATTTCTTCCTACCTGGTTACTTTTGAATCATTGGCTGTGGAGGAGTTGGTTCCTGGTATCCTGAAGACATCTCTGGATCAGTTGTGAGAACCCAAACCCAATCCCTCTTCCTCAGATCCTTAGCCAAGCTGTCACCTGGCCGAAGCCAGGTTGGCTAAGGAAGTTATCCTTTTGACTCCAGTCTTGGGCAGTAAGACATAGTTTCACCTCACCCCCTCTCCTATCCTCTCAAATTACAATTAAACTGTTTCAATGTTTTCTTTTCTTCATACCTTAAAGGTCTCATAGTGTGTGTATTTGTTATCCTCTGTGCTTATCCAAGGCTAGGTGGAGCAGGGTGACAGTTAAGGCCTGTCACTTCTGTCAACTGACATTTCCAAACAACTAAACCCATTTTCCCTGGCTTGTTAAGCCCCACCTTTTGTCCATTCCTGACTCCTACTCGCCCATCTGAACCCATATAAATATTTGAGTTAACTTCCCCTATTTTTTCCCATAAGAATACCCACATTTTTCTAGCAGAAAGAGGGGAAAAAGTATAATAAATGAGGAATTTTTTTCCTAAGGAAAGGAAATAGAGTACACGATGAAAGTTTGGGGAACTAAAATTCAGGAACTGAAAATGCCTCGATGAAAAGAGCCTAGCAGTTTTAAATTCTCATAAGACAATGGACCAGGTTTAAGAATGGATTTCTTCCTGTCCACTTTCCTGATATGAGTGATTATAGTCAATAAAGAATTAGCAAAATAAGAAAAATTTGAAAGCAAATGTTTACAGGAACTTTACGCTCAATAAATCCAAAAATATAATATAGTGGAAGAAAGAATCTTTATTCACCTTGGAAAGATTGGAAAGCAGTTTCAGAAAAATAGTTTCTTACATCATCTTATAACATATGCCATAATTAATTAAGAATCAAAAGTGGTCCAAATATAAAATATTATATCATATGGAAATTAGAAGAGAATGGAAGATTTTATCTTTTATAATTCTGAATAAGGAAAGTATTTAGAACCAGAATTGAGTTTCAGAAGAGTACAAATACAAAAACAGACAATTCCAATTGTATTTTCTTCTGCTTTTTGCTGTTTCATATATGATGTTGTTCATAGTCTACCATTCTTCTACAAAAAATTTTACTTTTTAAATTTTACTTATTGATTTTAAAATATTTTTCCATGAACCCATGAACAAGACCTTTGAAAGAGAGGAAAAGAAACAATAAGGAAACAAATCATTGTGGGAGAGTTGCCTTGGGGGGGGGAGGGGGAAGAACAACAATATATGTTATCTTGGGCCCTAGAAGAGAGTGTCTGGAGTTGTTTGATGTTTTCATATTCTGTATAATGATGCCTCTGGGGAGAAAAGAGCATGATAGTGGGGAAGTCTGGAGAGTGAAGGGAGAAAACATTAACAGAGAGGCTCTTAAGAACAAGAGAACTAACAATCAGAGTTCCTCAATTCCCATCTGCTTCCAGAGCCAACTCCCAATGCTCTACAGGCCCTTTACATATTTCCATCCTGCTAAAAGGCAGGGCACTGTGGCATGGAGGTAGAGGAAGTACCCTGTGTTTTCTCTAATCCTCCATTATTGTTATTTCCACTTATTTCCTAACCTGTAATCTCTGAAAAGCTTCAGGTTTGAGGACAATCTTTTGAAACAAACTTCCCTACATGGATTGGAAGCAGATAGGTAGGAGTCTACATCTGGAACCTTATGGAAAGACATCAAGTGTTTTACTAAGGTGAGTGACATTTGGGTGCCTGAGAGTGAAAGAGTGGGAGGAGAGGTCTGAGTATAAGAAAACTCTTTTCAAAGGTGAATTTGGTCTGGCTGTATCCTACAAAGAGTAGGGGGTGGGTGATAGGAAGAGGATTATAAGTCATCTCTAGAAAGGAGAGAAGGTTGAATGACTGCTTTGCTTAAAATGTTGATGGGGAATGAATCTGAGAGTTCCTACCCTAGGACTTCACTAGAATATTAGTGTCAGGGACACCACACAGGAAGCACAAAAGACCTCATGGTCTAAATAAATGACATTTTTTCTTCTGTGGTCTCCCATTTCAAATGCTGAAGTTGCTCAAATATATATAACATAGATATTGTATCAATATATAATGTATCTTTCTGATGAAGTATGAAGGTACTTTTCTGATCAAGCCATATTTTGATTTCACATTGTTTTTATACACAGCATGTGGACTTAATGGCTTAGTCTTCTTTCTCCTATCAATTAAATTAAATTAAAAAAATTATTAAATCTCAACCATTTATAAAGAACTATAAGGAGACTGGAGAAGAAACAAGTGTAGAAAAGACATATTATGCTTTTACATTTTGCCTAGAGAAGGGAAATAGCATATTTGGCATCTGAAATGGATTAAATTATCTTTGATTTTGTTAATATGAATACTATACCAAATATGGCCAATATGGATACTATACAAAATATGGATGCTGATACCAAAAGCAGTCACAACTCTACCATTTAGTAGGTAACTTTTGAGAGTTGATGAACTGAAACATTTACCATTCTGTGGCTGAACTTTTCCCAATTTAGGTAGCTAGGCTGGTCCTCATATAATCCTAGGGGTCATGACTACATGAGGCTTAGGGCTCATTTTAATTCTGTCCTTGGAATTATAGTTGGGAAACACATGCCCCTAGTCACAAAACTCCCAGTTAGAAAGAAAAAACCTTTCTTATACTAGCCTAGTGGTTTCAGATCCTAGGTCTGCACTAAGAAATGCCACTTTGTTCTTTGTGGCTATCAGAACTGTTTCTCACTCTCATGACTCTAATGAAGTGATACAAAGTCTACTGGGTGTGTTTATGTGGGATAAGGTTAGGTCAGCCAGATGTATCTTTTATCAGAATAAAAACTTCTAATGAGGAATGGGTGCATTTTTAACTCCTCTGCATGAGGCAGAGGTAGGGGAGCAAGAACTACTGTTTCTTCAGTTCCTTTATCTCTTTTTCCCCCCTCAACTTCCTTGCTGTTGGAATAAGCAGCTAGGCTAACAAACACAATTTCTTCCTCTCTCTGCCTGGGACTCCTGGAAATCCCACCCACCCATTCCTGATCTTGATTAGTTTCCACTCTTCTATTGCTGAGAAGAGATACAAATCCTAAGGTATTTGGAGACTCAGTCCATTTCCCACAGATCAGTCCCAGATTGGACAGAGGGTTCTTGAACTCAAAAAAGAGCCATACACCTAGGTCCTATATTAGAACCCCTTTGAGTTTGGCATTACCTGATAAGAGTTTCAATTCTGCCAGTACAATCTTTGCACAGCAATGTGGCATCACAAAATGGCTTTTAAAACAAAGGTTATCTTTGCAAACAATCATAATCCTTGATGATTTAGAGGTCTTAGTTGGAGCTCTTCAGGAGCTTATATTACCTGGGGATTGTACCTACCTAGGGAAAACCCACATTATGCATTAAGAAAAAAGAAGAAAGAAGAAAGAAGCTTGTAAGGTAGGCTTATAAGAATGCATTATCCCTTATAATAATAAATGAAATATATTTAAGAGGGGAGAAATATCACAGCATTCATTAAAAAACCCTAAATACGGACTAAACTCATAGCTTATATAAGTAATATCATAGAGGAAAGTGGCATCTATATTCTGACCTACTAAGAAATTGAGTACTTATTACTATTGCTGTTAATATTAGAAGATTTAACACTATGAATAACAATGAATTGTTGATCAATCAACCAACAAACATTTATTGAGTGCCTACTATATGCCAATTACTGTGCTAAGTGCTGGGTATACAAAAAAGTGGCAAAAGACAGAGTCTTTGCCTTCACAGGACGTACAATCCAATGCTGATGACAACATGCAAACAAGTATATACAAACAAATAAAGACAGGATATATAGGTAATAATTAAAAGATGAATATATGGTGTGTTCAGGGAAGACTAATACCTTTGGTATGAGGACTTCAAAACCTTTTTAGGGCTTCTTATCCATCTTTGCTCTCTACCTGTCACAACTTGTAACTCTTAAAAGATGTACCATGTGAAGAATCCCCACTCCAGTAACTCTGTTTCAGCAGGATTAAACCAGATCTAAAACCACTTATGGGTTAGGATGGTGTCTGCCCCAAGCATATATAGACTTTCCCTGGAGGAATGGGTGGATGAGAATCATTTGTTCCAATGGCCATGAAGGTGGCTGAAGTAGATGCTGAGGAACACTTAGAGCATGGTCAGACATCAAAGATTCCAAGGTCATCCACAACATCCTGGATCAGCACCAATCATCCCAACTTTTGTCTCTAGACTTGAATGACTCTGGAAGTAACAGTGAGGCTGACAACTTCATGCAACTCTACCTCACTTAAATCGAATTCATTCCCAAGTCAAGACATCACTGGTTGATGTTATTGGTCCTCTTTGAAAATGAAGGATAAACAATAACAAAAGAAGGAAAGCACTAAAAGTAAGATTTTTTGAGGAAGGCTTCAGTACAAAATGAGATTTTAGTTGTGACTTAAAGGAAGCCAGTCAGTAAAACAGAGGAGGAAGAATATTTTAGGTATGTAGGTCAGTCAGGAGAAATACCCAGAGCTGTGAGATGGAATGTTTTCTTCATGGAACAGCTAGGGGGCCAATGTCACTGGATGAAGAGTGTGTACTGGGGAAGAAATTATAAGGAGCCTGGAGCTAGGTTATGAAAGACTTTGAATGTTAAAAAGGTATTTCATATTTGGTCCTGGAGGCCATAAGGAGCCATTGGAGTTTATCGAATAGGGGGATTACATGGTAGGACCTACATTTTAGAAAAATAATTTTAGTGGCTAAATGGAGGCTGGAAAGCAAGCAGACCCACTAGTAAGTTATTACAAATGTCTGAGCATGAGGTGATAAGGACATTTGCTACAGTGTTAGAGAAGAGAAAGGGATGTATTCAAGAAATGATCTGGTCTTGGGAACAGATTCGATTTGGGAGGCAGGAGATAGTGAAGAGTCTAGATGACTCCTAGATTCTAAGCCTGAAGGACTGAAAGGATGATATTGCCCTCTATAGTAATAGGGAAGGTAGAAGAGGTAGAGGGATTAGAAGGAAAGTCAAGGAAAGTTACTTGATAGTATTCAACCTCGTTAATGATTATGATCTTATATTGATATTTTTATAATCATAAATTTATAGATACATGAAAGTCATTTATTAAGAATTAAGCTATTCCAATCTCTGGAGTAAAACTATAAGAGGGAGACAGTACCTGCCCTTAAGAAACTGATATTCTAATATAGTGAGACAGAACACATAAAAGACTGGTGATCATGGAAAGGTGTTTTGGTCTGGGACGTCATAGGAGCTCTTAAATTATTGTGTTTATTATTATCATGATTCCACTTACTTTACTTTGCCTCATTTTATATCTTTCTTTGTATTCATCATATTTATGATATCTTATAATACAGTAATATTCTCTTGCATTCACATTGCATAATTTGCTTTGTCATTCCTAAGGCAATGGACATCTTTCTTTTGTGTCCAGTTCTTTTTCTACTCCAAAATGAACTGACATACATATATGTATATGTATATGTATATATATGCATGTTTGTATGTATCTATATGACTTTTTTCTTACTCTGGCCTTCTAAGTACATATTTTTATATAATATATAAACAGTTAATACATACATAACATTCATATGTTATATATATATGTATAAATATATATATATATAAAACATAACATATATGACAATGCATTTTATGTGTATCTCATTTGAGACTCCAACCAGCCCCGCAAGGAAAATAATCAAAGTTTTAATACACTTTTGCATTTAAAGTATTTGTGAAGGGTCACATAGTAACCATTTAGATGACCTAAGATTAAAAACATCAAAAACCTCTGAAGTTGCAATTCAAGATGAAGATGCTTTGTGGGTCACAGATGTTAGTCTGATTAGAAAACATTTTGATTGTAAAAATAGTGAGTTTTTCCACAATAAACTACAGTTGGTACACTTATTCAGTTATGTTTTATTTTGATTCAAATATATCTCAAGACCATTAAGGAAGAAGGACTTTTGTCCTCAGGCAATCACGGGACCCCCAAACACCTGGAAGGTATTCATTCAAATGAAGGCTACAACCACAGATGATTAGGATTTTTAAAAAATTGCAAGAAAGGAGTCTGAGGTATAGCTGGCTCTGTTGCCCATTTCCTCTCTGTAGTACTTCTTTAAAGGGTGACTATTATAGAAGTGATTTTTACAATGGAGAATGAGTGGTCAAAACTACTGAACACTTTTTAGTGAGATCTTAGAGTTGCAAGATTTAAATTTAAAAGATGGGTCCTTAGAATTTTATAAAGTTTAATAGAATTACTTGGATAGGTGAAAGCACAGAGATAGAGAAAAAACCATTAGTCTAGCTATCCACGTGGCTTCTATAGGAGCACCCCAGTATGCAAGTTCCTTGGCAGGACACCAGAAACAGAGAGTGCCTTACTTTCTTGTCTCCAATCTTTTAACCTCCCTCTCCTTTCAAGGTCAAATTCAATCATGTCCGGATCAAACTCAGGGTCACATAACTTACACTAGATGATGTAACTAGGTGACCAGCCTAGGCAATATAAGTGACCTAGCTCTAGGAGTGCAGAAATAGGTGATCCTGTGAGAGGATTCCCTTTACACAATCCCCCACTTTGATTCTTTGGGAGACTAACATGTTAAATTTCCTTATCAGGGGTTTCTAGGAGAGAAACATGTTAGTTCTCCCCATTGAATCATTCCACATATGTAGCTCATATATATAAAGATTCTCTTACTAAAGATATATAAAATATTGCACCTTACATAGAGGGAATTACAACAATTTGGGGAATAAGAGAAAAGAAAAGAAAAAAGAAGTAAAACAAAAAAAGGTTAATAGATGAATTGACAAAAGCCAATTAGGAGGCACTCCTCTTTGGCATAAATTTACATTCAGAATAAATGATAAGTTAAACCCCCTACAATTCAGTTCATTCTTTCCCAAAGTACACTCTGGATCTTTTGATGTAATGTGTAGTTTCTGACAGTATCCTTAGGGCACCTTCTCCAAAATATCCATTTTCCCAATTCGAGGTGTTGGTGATTTTCTTATCCTAAAATTGCTTTAAAAGATCTTAAATCTTTGATTTTAGAATAATTAAATAATCCTCCTTAGAAGGGTATTGACCAACACTAGAATCACCCTAATATACATGACTGAGTAATGAGGTATGTCAGTGGTTCCCAAACTTTTTTGGTCTACTGCCCCCTTTCCAGAAAAAATATTACTTAGAGCCACTGGAAATTAATTTTTTTAAAAACTTAATAGCAATTCATAGGAAAGATAAATGCACCTGTGGCCATCACCACTCCCCTGAATTGCTGCAGCATCCACCAGGGGGCGGTGGTGCCCACTTTGGAAATCACTGAGGTTTATGAATTAATTCTCAAAAGAAAACCAAAACCCCCAAAACCAAATAGAAGAGAAAAGAAAAAAAAATTAAATTCTGGGTAAAAATGTGTATATATATATCAAAATCCTGTTTATAAAATTATGAGTAAAAAATTAAACCACAAGATGTCCTTGAATCACCAGCAAGGCCCAATTAAAGTGGATTATGTCCTACAAGCATGTAGGACAATTGCAGCAATGTTGTACTTGATGGCCCCAGCAGATTGGAGTAAGGAAAACTAGTATGCAAGATCCTAAAATCTAGGCTCCACCCAACCTCCAGGCACCTCGCAAGAGGATGGCCTTCTTGTCTTCTCTGGGTCCTGCCTATACCTCCTGGCTCTTAACTAATACCCCAAAAGCCATCTGACTGTAACTATCCTAATTTATATGGATTTAAAAAAAGGACAAAGAGGAAGGAAGGACTCATAGGTTTATTTGAGCCCTTACCTAAAGCCTGGGGGTGGCTTCACCATATAACCCAAAGTCCCAGTTGACAAGACTTGTATTACCTTGAACAACTGAATTTCTGGCATATGGATCATAGGCAGATGGTCTCTGTACCTCAGGGAAAAGGCAGTCCACTACAAGGCAAACTCTTAACCAAGGCAATCACTAATCTCTCCACTAGATTAGGACTACAAAGAGAAATTCGCAAGAGCAAAACCTTCTTCCAGCTCAGTCAAAACAGGAGATGGGGGAGGGGGCAGGGGGCAGCTGGGTAGCTCACTGAATTGAGAACCAGGCCTAGAGACAGGAGGTCCTGGGTTCAAATCTTGTCTCAGACACTTCCCAGCTGTGTAATAATCCTGGGCAAGTCACTTGACCCCCATTGCCTTGCCCTTACCACTCTTCTGCCTTGGAGCCAACACACAGTATTGACTCCAAGACAGAAGGTAAGGGTTTTAAAAAACAAAACAAAACAAAAAACCAGGAAATAGAATGACTCACCATTAATGCCAGTAAACTCCCACAATCCTTCTGTCCTCAGAATCCTCTCCCAGGACTTCTATCCAAATTGTTCTCTTTTCCTCATTAAGCTAATCCATGAAATTTACTCTATCCCTTACCTACATTCCTACAATATGCATTAACTTCTAGAAATGAGTTGAGGCATGGGCATCCATTCCGGGGTACACATTCCAGGTCTATGGTACTGTGCTAGGCTGGGGGAAATAAAGAAGTGAAGAATATTTTTTCATATTACTTTGCAACCTATATTTTATGTGTGACTCGATTATATATCAGTGCTCTTTGGAGGCTATACACTTATTCAATTGATTCTGCCATAGCAGAGAAGTAAGTCTTTGAAATTTTTTTGGGTAGAATATTTCATGTTTGTTGAAAATACTTTAGAAAGGCTTTTTTTGAGGTAAAATATTCTGCCTTTCAGTTGGATTATCTGTGGGACTCTCTCAGTCCATCTCTGCATCTCCCCAATCTAGGTACAGAATCAGCAGCAACATAACAGCAAGAAATCAGACCAGCTCCTCTGAGTTCCTCCTCCTGGCCTTCTCTACTCACCAAGAACTTTTGTTCCCATTGTTCCTGGCCCTATACCTGGCAGCCCTCCTGGGGAACCTAATGATCCTTATTGCTGTTGGCTCAGACCCACACCTCCATACACCCATGTTTGTTCTCCTGGTCAACCTGTCCCTGGCAGATCTGTGCTTCACCTCCACTACAGTGCCCAGGCTCCTCCATGCCTTGCTCACAGGGGACCAGACCATTACCCATTCAGCCTGCCTGTCCCAAGTCTTCTTTTTCCTAATGGCAGGCAACGTGGACAGCTATGTATTAGCCGCCATGGCATGGGACCGCTATGTTGCCATATGCAGACCATTGCACTATGCTACTGTGGTGACCCTGCCTCGATGTATGGTGCTCCTGGGAGCTGTGTGGGTGGGCACAGCCCTGCATTCTCTGCTCCACACAGTCCTCACTGCTCATCTCACCTTCTGTAGCAATCGTGCTCTCCCATATTTCTTCTGTGACCTCCATCCTTTGATACATCTTGCCTGCTCTGACACCTCTCTCAACTACATGATGGTTATAGTTGAGGGTGGCTTTGTCATCATCATGCCAGCTATTTGCATTATGGCCTCTTATGTCTTTATTGTAGCTGCTGTGTGTAAGATTCGAGCCCCTGGAGGTTTCCAGAAGGCATTTTCCACATGTGGATCCCATCTAACTGTAGTTTTGCTTTTCTATGGAACTGTACTGTGTGTCTATCTGCAGCCACCAAGCCAAGCTGAGGGCCAAGAGAGATACCAAGATCTGATGGCCACAGTCATGTTCTCTGTGGTGGCTCCAACACTAAACCCCTACATTTATAGTCTACAGAACAGAGAAATCAAAGCAGCCCTTGTAAAAGTGCTTATGGGGAGTTAGAGTGTGAACAAGTGGTCAGTGAAGGATCCCTAGTAGAGCTAGCCTTCCCTTTATTTCTCTCATCTATTCATTTCCTTCTTGGTCAGTCAACAATGAATTTACACATGCATATGTACATACTCAAGTCAGGCATTTTTAGGCAAAGAAAGCAATTTTAAGTCAGGCTCATGATCTGAGTAAGTGAGAATCAAAACCTACGGCTAATTGCATGGTAACAGAATTCAGCTTTTGCTGGCCTCCCTCAACAATGGTCCTTCAGTTTAGGATGATGGTTCTTCCTCATCTTGAACTTTATCTCCTTATTGGGTTCAGTTCTCCTCTCTCTAGCTTTCCAAGAAGGTGATTTCATCTTCATATTTGCTTCTACCTCAACTTCATGTGACCTTGTATAGGAATGACCTTCATGACCTTTTTAGGGTAAGGAAGGATCCTGGTATTTTCTACCTTATACAAAGCTTTCTAATCAAACTCACTGCTACTTATGACCCATTAAGCATCTTCACCTTGAATTGCAAC
Organism: Gracilinanus agilis; assembly: GCF_016433145.1. Taxonomy (NCBI): domain Eukaryota; kingdom Metazoa; phylum Chordata; class Mammalia; order Didelphimorphia; family Didelphidae; genus Gracilinanus; species Gracilinanus agilis. The sequence goes on from NW_025384687.1 coordinate 12,578, forward strand.
TTGAGAGGTATTTTACATTTAGATTTTGAAGATCCTTCCTAGGACATGATACCATCACAATTATTGATCCTATTTCACTTCTAAATAGTAAAGCAACCGTGGGAAGCCAATAAAAGAAACAGTCTCAAATAGATAAAATTCTGAGATTCATCTTTTGACTCCTTTTCATAATTCACAACTTTTTAAAAAAAGTAATATAGTCTTACTGGAAAGCTTTAAGCTCTTAGCAAACCAACAGTCAAGGGGTTAACATTCTCCCCTTTGGTCAGGAATGCAGCTGCTGGGTCTCAAAAGTTGTTTTAGACAGTCAAGGCTGAAAAATTCAAGGATTTCCTGACCCAACAAAATATTCCCAGACTTAACTGATGATTAGACAGCTACAATCCAACCATATACTCTTATCTTCACCTTGAAGTTTCTGTGGTTTCTGTGTGTTGTCTAAACTAGTCACAATGTCTGCAAAGCTGTAAAACTCTCTCTGTGCTTTTGGGTGAAAGGGAATTTGAATTTCCATATTTAATAAACTTGTGACTTAATGGCACTTCAGAGAAACAGCTATGAGTTAATAGTCAAGATGGTCTCCTTTCTTTATCAACTAAGTCATCCTTATTAGATTATCAGGAGATGATAAATAGATCTAGACAGGCAACAGCATAAATGCACACATATTTAGGCTAAGCATCTTAATACTTTATATCATCCTTGAAAAGAAGAGGGTTCATGAAAGACTTCAAATGGAGAAAAATTAAAGATATCATCTTTTTTGTTAATTCTATCCTATCTATTCCTACTTCCAATAATATAATTAGAATAGTTTCTCAGGCACCGAATGGCTAAAACAGTAGGTTGTCTAGAATGATACAGTAGTATCATTTTTGGAAGATCAAAGAAAGAAATTTGGCAGATCAGAGATTGAAGATACTATAGATATTAAACTATCCAAACCCAAATCACAGTTTGATCAAACATTAACCTCCAAAACATTCACAAGTACTCATACTACTTAGATTCAAAGATCTTTAGGCAAGAGGAACTTATTACTGCTTTTCTCTTTTGGATAATACTAAAAATATCTGGAAAATTAATGAGAGAGCAATGAATGAATGAAAAAGTAATTACATGTTGAGGACTACCAGGAACCTCATAGCATTAATATCAAGATTACTAAAATCTTGAATAAAAGATATAAAGAAGATGCAGAAGCCTGGATTTTATGGGACTAGCCAATGATAGATCTGTACAACACTAAACAAGGATGAGGGTAGATTAAAAAATTAACATCCAAAAATTACTCCAAGTATTTTAGAGATCATTTAATGTTTGACTGTCCCATTTTACTTATGAGGAAACTGAGGTCCAAGGAAATCATGAGACTTGCCCAACCTCATAATTAGTTAATGGGCCAAGAAAGATTTACTGACTCCCAATCCAGGGACCTTTCCAGAATACTTCAATATTGCTAAATATCAATGGATACTATAATAGGTATAGGTTTTAAAAGTATAAAAGCAGATTTTTGCAAGCATATTAGGGAAAGCCTTTGCTAGAAGTCATGGACATTCCCAGTGGAATGCAGGGGGTAGAGAGGAGAGAGCTAAGCAACAGATATTGCTGTTTTGAGAAGGGTTTGGAGCAGAAGTGCAATCGGCAGTCCCTATTTGATCTGAGATCTTGGAGATCAATGAAGGTTATAAAGGCTGAAGATATCCTGCAAGTCAACTCTGAGTAGGGAAGAGGCCTGTGTTCTGGTGGACAGTCTGTAGACATTTCTTCCTACCTGGTTACTTTTGAATCATTGGCTGTGGAGGAGTTGGTTCCTGGTATCCTGAAGACATCTCTGGATCAGTTGTGAGAACCCAAACCCAATCCCTCTTCCTCAGATCCTTAGCCAAGCTGTCACCTGGCCGAAGCCAGGTTGGCTAAGGAAGTTATCCTTTTGACTCCAGTCTTGGGCAGTAAGACATAGTTTCACCTCACCCCCTCTCCTATCCTCTCAAATTACAATTAAACTGTTTCAATGTTTTCTTTTCTTCATACCTTAAAGGTCTCATAGTGTGTGTATTTGTTATCCTCTGTGCTTATCCAAGGCTAGGTGGAGCAGGGTGACAGTTAAGGCCTGTCACTTCTGTCAACTGACATTTCCAAACAACTAAACCCATTTTCCCTGGCTTGTTAAGCCCCACCTTTTGTCCATTCCTGACTCCTACTCGCCCATCTGAACCCATATAAATATTTGAGTTAACTTCCCCTATTTTTTCCCATAAGAATACCCACATTTTTCTAGCAGAAAGAGGGGAAAAAGTATAATAAATGAGGAATTTTTTTCCTAAGGAAAGGAAATAGAGTACACGATGAAAGTTTGGGGAACTAAAATTCAGGAACTGAAAATGCCTCGATGAAAAGAGCCTAGCAGTTTTAAATTCTCATAAGACAATGGACCAGGTTTAAGAATGGATTTCTTCCTGTCCACTTTCCTGATATGAGTGATTATAGTCAATAAAGAATTAGCAAAATAAGAAAAATTTGAAAGCAAATGTTTACAGGAACTTTACGCTCAATAAATCCAAAAATATAATATAGTGGAAGAAAGAATCTTTATTCACCTTGGAAAGATTGGAAAGCAGTTTCAGAAAAATAGTTTCTTACATCATCTTAT
>NW_025384688.1:0-6038 GCF_016433145.1 Gracilinanus agilis
ATGTATTATATACATTAAATTATATTTAAATGTATATTAAGTACCATTTAAATATTAAATACAATTTTAAGGGTGAAAGAAACACAAATGATATGATCATTTTGGGGGAGCCAGAAGGGACATTAAAAAGGCTCCTAGTTCAATGCTCTCATTTTGTAAATAAATGAATGGATGGTCAGAGAGAGGTGACTTGGCCAAAGTCACACTGCAGAGTTTGGATCTGAGCCTAGGACCTCTGACTCCATCTCCAGGGTTCCTTCCATGATATCACACCCTAGACCAGCATGGAGGAAAGAATTAAGAGTCAGAAAACATGAGGTCAAATCTGAGCTCCCCTAGCACAGTATCTGAATAAGTTAGTAAATGCCTACTGATGGGTTGATGAATCTTCAAGGTCATATTAGGCAATTTAAAAGTAAAAATAAAATACAAAAGCTAGTGAATAGCTGATTCTAGTGGCTAAGTTTTTTGTTGTTTTGTTTTCAGAAACAAAATCAGGGAAGTCTTTACCAAGGACGTGGCATCTTGAAATATCTATAAATTTCGATTGCTGATATCATCTTTGAGGCCAGGTTAGCTAATAAAAAGTATGAATGAGAAATTGAGGCAAGGAAAGGCCAGAGTCTCTCAAACTGCCACCATCCAGAAGCCTGAAGGAGAATTGGGCATGGTTAGAGCTTGAAGGGACCTTGAGTCTAATCTACATATTTTCTAAAATGAGAAAGGTGGCCAGGAGGCCACAGCAAAGAAATGGCCTGACTGAGCTAAACCAGGCTTTTTAGAGGCCCTTTAATGGAGTGGGGAAAAGGTCTGTAAAAAAAAAAAAAGAAAGAAAAGAAAACCAAACACCCTCTCAAGTGATTTATCTGTAGTCCCTGGGGATGATCTAAAGCTTATAGAACCTAGCCATAATTAAACAAGAAATGCCTGAAATGACTTGGGCTGCTGCAATCCCTCCAGATTTAAGGAATGGAAAAGAGAGGAGAAGGAGAGGGAAGAAAGAAAAGAAGAGAGGAAGGAGAGGAAAGAGAGCAGAAAGAGGAAGGTGATGGGGAAGAGAGGAGAAAAGAGGAAGGGGGATTGGAGGGGAGAGGAGAGAAATATGGAAGAGATAGGAGGAGATGGGGGAGATGGAGGGAAGGGGAAGGGGAGGGGGAAGGGGATGGAAAGAGATGGGAAAAGGGGAAGGGAAGGAGAAGAGGAAGGAAAAAAGGGGCGAAAAAGAGGCAAGAGGAAGGGGAAGGAGAAGGGAAAAGAAAAAGTGAGGAGGGTGGAAAAAAGGCAGAGGGAGAGAAAAGGGGAAAGAAATCTCTCAAACCTGCATCTGTTCCAATAATCCAGTCAGAGTCTGCAGCCAGGTCATGGTTTGAATGTACTGCTCAGTATTCATAATCTTGATCTCCGATCTCAGCTCTGGAATAATGGCCCCAGTCCGCCAGCCATGTTTCAGGGTCAAATCCTGCCAAGCACCAACATGAGTCTTAAGTTTCATTATCTCCTTCTGCTATAATCAGCATTTGCTCAATGGTTTTTTATTTGTCATAGTTAGTTATTAACCAAGTTGAATGAATGAATTGCATTAAATTTATAACATTCCATCCCAAGGCTTTAACTATGTCAAACCCATGAAAAATTTCAACCTGGAAATCATGGCAAATGCTTGACTGCTGAGATCCCAGAAAGCCGTGGTCTAGAGAAAAGTTCAATGAAACAATAAGAAAGAATAATTTGTTCTTATATTTAAATAATAATAAAGTAACTTATAAATTTAAGTTCTGATAAACAGCCCAGAAATCGATTGCTTCTCTGTGTGACCTAAAAATTCACTTTACTCCTGTGAGCCTCAGTTTCTTCATCTATCAAAATGAGGGGATTGGACTAAGGTCACGACTATTAAGTGGCAGTCTAGAATTGAACCCAAATCTCAGGACTTCAAATTTAAAACTGTTTGCCTTCTACTACCTCTCTTTTTTTTTTTTTTTTTTTTTTTTGAGGATCTTCAATGGCAATACATTCTGGACCTTTAAGAATGCATCATTATGAATTCAAATCCAGCCTCAGACACTTCCTTACTATGTGACCTTAGACAAGACATTTAGCCCTGTTTGCCTCAGTTTTTTCATCTGTAAATTAATTTCCTGAAGAAGGAAATCGTAAAACACTCCAGTCTCTTTGCCAAGAAATCCCAAAGTGGTCATGGAGAGTCATAAATTACTGAAAACAAACTGAACAACAACAATGGTGACAAGTTCTGATCCCTCGTGAACCAGTTTGACTTTTTAGTACAAATCAGTGAATAAAAATGATCCTAGCACAGCTGGTGCTTGAATATGTTTCTCCATAGCTTAAAGGTTTACAAAATGTTTTCTGTACACTGCTTCATTTGACTCTCACAAACCCTTCTCAGTGGGGTAACTCCAAGCATTACCAGCCCTACTTTTTACACAGGAGTAAACTGAGGCACTGCCCATGTTCCCAGAGCTAAGAAATATCAGGATCTGAGATCTCAGACATGAACCATGGATGAATACTACATTGGGCCAGTACTGAGAAGCAGAGAAAGATGAGTCTTGATTGTCTGGACGGTGGAGAGAACATAGAGCTTTCAATCACCCCAAATTGCTTGTTGTTGCAAAAATCCTCCTCTTTAGACACACACTGCTCTAGCATGGAACATCAAGCCTTATGAGAAATGGCATCACAATTCGAAGGATAATGGAAAACTACTCAGTGGGTGTAGCCAAGGGCAGCCTGTACTCACTGATGGCTTCTGTGAGATAAGTGGGAAAATAAGACAGTATGGTGGGGATAGTCAGGCAGTGGACAGAGCACCAAGCCTAGAGAAGGGAGGTCCTGGGATCCAGTCTGGTCTCAGACACTTCCTAGCTATATGACCCTGGGCGAGTCATTTAACCCCCATTACTTAGCCCTTACTACTCTTCTGCCTTGGAACCAATACATAAGATTCATTCTAAGATGGAAGGCAAGGATTTAAAAAAAAAAGGCATAGACATTATTGTATGATCAGAAAAGTCTTTTCTGCACGTCTGAGATGCAGCAGATGGCCCCGGCAAATGGCCCACAATCACTACCGTGTCCATACCAAAAAAGGTTGTGGTAGATTAAGGGTTGACAGGGAATTAGAAACACCTATTTCAAACCCCACTCCAGGCACTATGGACAACTCACTTAATCTCTCAGTGCCTTAGTTTCTCCAACTGCAAACTGGGAGTGGGGATGAATTTAGTGGCCCTCAAGATCCTTCCCAATCCTGGATCTATAATCATATGATCTTATAAGGCCTCCTTATGGGAAAACAAAGGTGAAAACTTCACAAAATATACGAAGGTGCTCTGTGGGGAGGAGGTTTGGGAAGGGAGACACGCAGCTGTAGAACACATAGCATCCTTGAACTCTCAGACCTGCCCATGACAAACGTAGGTGCAAATGCATTCCATAAAAATGAGAATGTGTGTGCCTTCCCCTCCAAGGAGATCTTCCATCTAGTGCTGGGTCCTACATATATTTCTTCATGGACACGCTGTCTTCTCTCTTAGAATATAAGCTCCAGGAGGACAAGGATTATCTCTGCTTTTTCTCATATCCCCAATGATTTAGCACAAGGCAGCACATCATTTTTGTTGTTGAAGTTGTTTAGTCCCCTAGGAAAGGAATAGCTTCCCAAATATAAAGCTATGTCTTTGCTGTTGTCGTTGTTCAGTTGTTTTTATCTGCGTCGGACTCTCTATGACCCCATTTGGGGTTTTCTTGGCACATGAGTGGTTTACTATTTCCTTCTCAAGCTCATTTTATAGATGAGGAAACTGAAGCAAATAGGGATAAGTGATTGATCCAGCATCATATAAGGATTTGAAGCTGGATTTGAATTTAGGATCTCCTGGTTCCGGCGGTCTAGCCACTGCAGCACCTCACAGTGGGCACTTAATGAATGCTTACTGACTTGACTCTGTATCTCCAGTGCCTGACACATTAAATTATTTAGCTTGTTGATTGATTAATGGACTGAACAGTGCTTGAAAAAAAACAGAAATTCCTTAACAAATGGGTCCCTATTCTTCTACTGACACCAAAAGTACTGTACATTGATTCCCTTTTAAGTAACTGGAAAAATTCACTGACTCCAGCCTACACTGGGACAGGATGATGGGAAGGAAATTACTTACAGCCAAATCGCTATATATGTGATCTCCAAAATACAACACTTTGGAACCTCTCCATCCAGTAAGCTTCAAAAATTCATATAAATTACCCTGTAACAAGAGAAAAATACATGTTATTGCATAGGAGGAGTGCTGACACATTTATTCACAGCTTTACGAGGCAACATAGAGATGAGCCACGTAACATGATGGACAATGGGCTGGCCAGACCTTCAGAAAGTGTTCAAATCCTAAGCCTCTGGCAGGGGGACACTGGATCATGTCACTTCATCTGTGGGTGCTCCAAATAACTAATTCTCTAAGACTAATGGTCAGAGATCTGCATCAATGAAGAAAGTTCTAAGCCCAAGAATTCCCCATAATGATAAAATCAAAAGTCTGGATCCAGCCAAAAAAAATTAAGCAAAGGAAATAAGTCCCACATGCATCATTTGAGTACAAGTGATCAGCCTGATTTAATAAAGAGAAAGCTGGGCATACCAAGTCCAAGTGTGCACCCGTTATCTGAAAGGCAACCTATTCAACCTGCTAGTAACCATGATCCAACCATTCTGGAGAGCAATGCGGAATTTTGCCCAAAGGATTATAAAACTGTCTATATCTTTTAACCCAGCACCACCACTATTGGGTTTAGTTTCTAAGGTGATCAGGGAAAAACGAAAAGAACCTTTATGTTCTAAATTATTTAAATTCAGTTGATTTTCTTGCTGAATGATATGGCTACGTGAGCTATTTTTTTAAAGATATTTCTTATTTTATCAACAGCATCTTAAATAAGACCTACTCTATAAGCCACACACATTTAATTGTGACCCCCACACATACCTCATGATTTTTTAACCCTTGCCTTTTGTCTTAGAATCAATACTAAGTATTGGTTCCAAGACAGAAGAGTGGTAAGTGATAGGCAACTGGAGTTATATGACTTGACCAGGGTCACACAATTAGGAAATATCTGAGACCAAATATGAATCCAGGACCTCCCATCTTCAGGCCTGAATCTCAATCCACTGAGTCGCATAGCTTTGTGTGTGACAAATTTTAAGTTAGAATTCAGCAGTTCTGATTTTATTATTTTTCTTCTGCTTCATATAATAAAGTGGGGTCCTGGTTTTCCAGATCTAAAACTGGAAAGGACCTCAGGTAGACTCAGTCCAAACCCCTCAATTTTACAGATAAGGAAACTGAGGCCCAGGGTGCTATGATGGCTTGCCCAATGCCCAGAACAGGATTATAGAGTTATATCTCAAGCTAGAAGGGATTACTGAGGTCATCCACTCCAGTCCTCTTGATTACAGATGAGGAAACCTAGACCCACAGAGTGCCTCAGCCAGAGTCACACAGGGTCAAGGGTCCCATGACCCCGAAATGAGCTCTTTTTATATTACTGTCTCACATTGTGGACAAACTATATTGATTAAACCCTGAACTTCATCATCACATTAAGACTACTTTGTTACAGTTCAGACATTTTCAGTCATTTCTGACTCTTCATGACCTCATTTGGGATTTTCTTGGCAAAGATACTGGAGTGATTTGTCATTTCCTTCTCCAACTCATTTTACATATGAGGAAAATGAGATCAAAAAGGTGAAGTGACTTAAACTGAAACCAACAGAATGAAGTGACTTGCCCAGGGTCACCCAGTTAGTGTCTGAGGCTGGATTTGAACTCAGAAAGCCCAGGCATTCTATCCATTGTGCCACCTAGATGCCCTCTAAGGATGTTTTATATGATTAATATATATCAATAAAATGTTTAACCATATAATTATATTTATATAATGTAATATATTATATATTCATATCATAATATATAATTATATTATGTAATACACTACTATAATTGAGCCAATAT
>NW_025384689.1:0-2785 GCF_016433145.1 Gracilinanus agilis
TCCTTGCTCTCAAGGAGCTCCCAATCTAATAGGGGAGATAATATGCAAACAAGTAAATACAAACAAGTTATATAGAGAATAAATTGGAGATAATCAACATGGGAAAGGCACTAACCTCTTACAGAGGTGGAGATTTTAGCTGCAACTTGAAGAAAGCCAGAAAGGAAGCTGGGAAAAAAACACAAATTAAAAAAAAAAACCTCTAGAATTGGAAAGAGAATTTTGGAGATGACTCAGAGGTCAGAGAAGCAGTGTGTGTGTCTTGCTTTATGTAATTAATATGTTTTTGAAAAATTGTATAGAAATCCAATCATTTTTCAAATAAACTAAAAAAACTTGCCATCTGGAGAACCCTTGCAGAGAACTGTTTTCAAAGTAAAGAGTATCTGGAAATATTCATTGTTACCCTTGAATGTACTGTTTCACAGACCAATTCAATATAAGCTCCCTGAGGACAGTGATAATTTTTCTATGGAGGGGGTAATATTCTTAGTGCCTGGCACAGGCATATATGTAGTAGATGCTCAATAAATGCCTGTTGGATTAGATTGGGCTAGTAAAACCAGTCCTTCCTAATATCTCAGCATTGTGAGGAAAAGAGTCACAGGGTCATAGATTGAAACTAAAAAGGATCTTAGCTCAGCTCTAGCATTTCTGAGACACACAGAAGTTTTAAGTAGCTTGCCCAACATCACAAAGCTAGCAAGGGTATGAGGTAGAATTTGAACACAGATCTTTCTGATATCCAATACCACTATGCTACACTTTGTAAGCCTGAAAGAGCTATAGAAACGTAAATAACTATCACGTCTTGTGGACCTATTTTGGATACAAAATAATCAACGAGACTGTAGCATTTCAGACACTAATGTTGCCTCATACAGTTCAGGTAGAGACATGGTCTCCCAGAGTGGGGAGTAGGGGCTCTCTTGCCCCAGATCTGACAAGATCTCATCAGGCACATTCCATCCAGTCCTGGCACCTCATTACAAGAATGATGTAGCCACCCAAGGAGGGAATTCAGAGCCAAGCAACAGATTAGGGAAATGGACAGGTTGATTTATGAAGAAAGTCTATGAAGCAGAGCCATGATAACTAGCTCTAGATAAGTAAAGGGAGTAGGCACCACCAAGGGAGAGGAAATATTTAACATGGAATGAGGTTCGTGTGTCTCGGTGTGTGCGAGCGGGTGGGAGTTGTCTCTTGAAACATAACAGGATGAAAATGAAAAAGAAACCATACAACTGGCTTTGGAGAAAACTATTTCTGATAAGTAGAGAGTAAGATGGTTTTAGAAGTGGAATGAGCCTTGAAGTCATCTAGTTCAATCCCTTCTTCTTGCAGATGGAAAAACAGGTCTCAAGAGACTAGACTGAGTTAGCCATTGTCACAGAAATCATAAGCAATGGAGCCCAATTCAACACCAAGAAGCTCAGCTTCAAATTCAGCGCTATTTCCTTTGGATCATATGGAAGTTAGGAGGAGGAGAGTTTCAGCAATGGTGAATTCCAAGAATTAGTGGGATTTCTGAACTTTGCAACTGAGTTGGTCAGTGTGGGAAGGAGTAGGACTCAACTTACTACATCCTCCATTTAGAAATTGGAAAATCAGATAGAATGAAGGCCTGACAACTGTCACCAAAGAAACTTCTATAACTGCCTAGGGATTAAATGAACCCAGCAGGCCATCTTCCCTAGATTTGACATTTCTGTTGTACAGTCATTTCAGTTGTGTCTGACTCTTTGCGACTCCGGTTGGAGTTTTCTCAGCAAAAATACTGGAGTGGTTTGCCATTTCCTTCTCTAGCTCATTTTACAGATAAAGAAATTGAGGCAAACTGGGTGAAGTGACTTGCCCAGGTTCACATAGCTAGTATGTATATGAGGCAGATTTGGACTCAGGACAATGAGTCTTTCTGACTCCAGGCTTGGCGCTCTACCCACTGTGCCACCTAGCTTCTCTCCCACTGCTTAGAAGAAACAATAAATGTTAGTTGACTGACTGGAAACCAACTGACAATCAGCTTAACACTGCACCACCTAGCTGCCCTAACTCAACATTACTGAATCAAAAATCAAGTTACTAAAGAATTACATTCCTTTAATCTCACTCGTCATAGACAAGAATTGAGGGAAAGTAATAAAAACTGAAGTTACTTTGGCTAGAGGGGGCACAAGAGCCACATAAAAGTCAAGTAGAAAATGAAATCAGGAGGACTCTGGAAGACACAGTTCAGGACTCTGAATATCCAGCTGGATATTCTTCACAGCTGTAAATCACAACCCCACCATCTTTTTAAGCAATTAAAAAAAGTTTTAATAATTTGCTTTATTTTCTTTTCAATTTTTCTAAATTCTCTAAGGAATTTTGTTTTCCTTTGTATAGCTCTGTAAAATATTATTTCGGATGTTTGGTACAACATGAAATAACTAAATTAATTTAGGTAGTATTATAATTTTTATTAAGTCGGTTCAACCTGCCCATGTGCAGTTTTATTATGCCATTGTTATGAGATGTTGTATCTGAGAAATCATTGCTTAGTGGCCAGACTTCTGATGATAAACTTCTCCAAATTTTTCCAACTAGACCTTTGATGGTGGCACACATTATTAGGCCTATTCTTGGAGCCTTCCAGCTTGGCCAGCAAGACTTGAGATCATGCATAGCCCTAGAGAACTGAGAGGCATCTCCACTCTGGTTAATTTTCTTTACCCTTCAAACACCATTTGATCATCTTAGATTTTATAAGATTCCTTCTGGTTTTAGACCAATGACTCCAACCAAA
>NW_025384690.1:0-1478 GCF_016433145.1 Gracilinanus agilis
ATCATCCACCATGATCAGGTGGGATTTATACCAGGAATGCAAGGATGTTTCAACATTAGGATAACCATCCACATAATTGATCATATCAACAGTCTAACAAACAGAAATCACATGATTATCTCAATAGATGCTGAAAAAGCCTTTGACAAAATACAGCAGCCATTCCTATTGAAAACACTGAAAAGTATAGGAATAGAAGGACCCTTCCTAAAAATAATAAACAGTATATACCTAAAACCATCAACAAGCATTATATGCAATGGGGACAAATTAGAAGCCTTCCCAATAAGATCAGGAGTAAAACTAGGATGCCCATTATCACTTCTATTATTCAACATAGTACTAGAAACACTAGCAATAGCAATTAGAGAAGAAAAAGAAATTGAAGGTATCAAAATAGGCAATGAGGAAACTAAGCTATCACTCTTTGCAGATGATATGATGATCTACTTAAAAAATCCTAGAGAATCAACTAAGAAGCTGGTAGAAATAATCAACAACTTTAGCAAAGTTGCAGGATACAAAACAAATGCACATAAATCATCAGCATTTCTATACATTTCCAACACATTAGAGCAGCAAGAGGTAGAAAGAGAAACACCATTTAAAATCACCCTAGACAATATAAAATAATTAGGAATCTATCTACCAAAACAAACACAGAAATTATAAGAAAAAAACTACAAAACATTTTCCAAACAAATAAAACTCGATCTAAACAATTGGAAAGCCATTGATTGCTCATGGGTAGGACAAGCTAACATAATAAAAATGACAATTCTACCCGAATTAATTTACCTATTTAGCACCATACCTATCAAACTACCAAAAAACTTCCTTATTGAATTAGAAAAAACTATAAGAAATTTCATTTAGAATAACAAAAGATCAAGAATATGAAGGGAAATAATAAAAAAAATGTGAAGGAAGGGGGTCTAGCAGTACCAGACATTAAATTATACTATCAAGCAGCAATCATCAAAACAATATGGTACTGGCTAAGAGACAGAAGGGAGGATCAGTGAAATAGACTTGGGGTAAGTGACATCAGCAAGACAGTGTATGATAAACCCAAAGAGCCCAACTTTTGGGACATGAATCCACTATTTGACAAAAACTGCTGAGAAATTTGGAAAACAATATGGGAGAGATTAGGTTTAGATCAACATCTCACACCCTACACCAAGAGAAATTCAGAATGGGTGAATGACTTGAATATAAAGAGGGAAACCATAAATAAGTTAAGTGAACACAGAATAGTATACTTGTCCAATCTCTGGGAAAGGAAAGATTTTAAAACCAAGCAAGAGTTAGAGAAAATTACAAAATGTAAATTAAATGGTTTTGATTATTTTAAACTAAAAAGCTTTTGTACAAACAAAAACAATGTAGTCAAAATCAGAAGGGAAACAACAAATTGGGAAAAAATCTTCATAACAAAAAACTCTGACAGGGGTCTAATTACTCAAATATACAAG
>NW_025384691.1:0-7022 GCF_016433145.1 Gracilinanus agilis
ATTATATATAATATAAATAAATATAATTATTTTAATAATTACTTGGGAGAAATTATTATCTCTTAACTGAGATTAGGATTTACGAAGATTTCAGTAACTGTAAAACATGGTCCTTTCCCCACCACACGCACGCGCAGAAACCTAGGGTACACTACCCTGCAAACACACAGATCGGCTATGGGGAGAGCAGAGAACAACATTAATGAGGCATTGCATACAGGTGCCACACGGGGCCAAAGCTGTGGCCAACTCTCTCTGTAGAGTCCTCCCAGCTCTCCTGGGATATAGTGCCTTTGTTAGGCAGGTGGCGTAACTACGTTGGCACGGTCTGCTCCCTCTTCTAGCTCAGCCCTCACTAGCTCTCTTCTGAGCCCGTAGCAATCTCTCTTCTCACCCAGCCGGGTTTCTGGTCCAGAAAGTTGCTTCTACATACACATGGCTCCCTTTCTGTATGCATTCCTGTTTGCAGGCTATGTCTTTGCTCCCTCAGAGGTGCCTTGATCTTTCTAGAATCAATGAACCATCAAGCTGCTGACTGAGTTTCTCCCTCTGAGCAAATTACTGCTATTATATGCCACAGAAGGAAAAGAGAACAGTCCTGTCCTTCCCTTCCTGTAGGGGTGCCACTTTACAAGTTCTCCCAGCTTTGATGGCTTCCCACTCACCAACTAATTGGGTCCTACCTTGGATCTGACAAGACCTTCTCCAGGGTTTAGCTATTTTACACTCTATAAAGGCAGAGTCAGTGTTTACTTATCCAGTATCAAAGTCCATGTGGCACAGTTCACAAATCCTAAAGAAATTCCTTTTCTTATAAAAGAACATGAGCCTAAAATAGCTCCTAAGCCTGACATTCACAGCTATCTCCTCACTTAATAAAGAAATGAATACTAATATTATATACCAGACTCAGAGAAAACAATAGAATGATAGTTTAGTTGAAGTCAAGACATACAGCTAGGAATGGTGTCTAAGGAAAGGTGGTTTTTTTCTGATTTTTAAAGAAGTTTTTTTAATTTAATTTTTACTTATCAATATTAAACTTATTTTTTATTTTTCAAAAATTTTATCCTCCCAAAATTATTTCCTTTAAGAATTGTTTTGCTCTTCTTCTTGTCTGACCTTTCTAAAAAATATGTTTTATTTTAATAACAAATTACAACATGAGTTTTCCAAAGTTATATAATCCAAATGGTCTCTCTCCCTTCTTCCCTCCCCCCTTTCAGAGCTGGCAAGCAATTCCATCTGGGTTATATATCTATTATCACATAAAAAATGTTTCCATATTATTCATTTTTCTAAGTGAATAATCTTATAAAATCAAATCCCTAAAACATATACCCAAGTAAACAAGTAATAAATCATATACTTCCATCTGCATTCTTACTCTAGCAGTTCTTTCTCTAAAGGTAGAAAGCATTCTTTTTCATAAATCCCTCAATTGTTCTGGATCATTGTATTGCTGTTCGTGACAATATGCTTGTTTTTTCTCCTATTTTTTTTTTTAAATAGGCAAAGGGGATCAAGTGACTTGCCCAGGGTCACACAGCTGGGAAGTGTCTGAGGCCAGATTTGAACCAAGGACCTCCCGTCTCTAGGCCTGACTCTCAATCCACTGAGCTACCCAGCTGCCCGCTATGTCAATATGTTTTTTAACATTTTCTTTTTACTTTTGCAATCCCTGGTATCTCCTTCCCTCCCTTGTTTCCCCCATCCCTGATAAGGCACACAAAATAATACAGTTTATATATGTGCTATCATGCAATATATGTTTCCATATTTGTTATGTTGGGAAAACAAAAATATCACTTATACAAGAAAAAAAAACTCATGAAGGAGATAAAGTGAAAAACGTTATGTTTCAATCTACATCCATACTCCATGGATTCCTTTTATGGTAATAGTGAATAGCTTTTTTTTTTTTTTTTTTTTTTTGTAGTGAATCTTCTTGGATTCTTACGTTGTTGATAACATTTAAGCTATTCACAGTTGATCACTGTTCATTATTTCTGTTATTGTGTATAATGTTCTCCTGGCTCTGCTCACTTCACTTTCCATCACTTCATCATTTTTGTTTTAAATTAGCTTTAAAATTAAATTCATTTTCAAAGAAAGGTATTTTGATGAAGAAAATCACAAGCAGGAGAAGTGAGGAATAGAGTAATTGATTAGAAAGCCTTTTCCATGGTACTATTGACTTGAATTGATTGATTATTGAATCAAATGAATTAAACACTCGATTATTGTTCTCAGAACGAGAAGTAGAAGGAATAGCAGCATGGTGTGGGGTGGAGATGGCTGGGGATCTACAGGGAGGGATATGTGTCAGAGTAGAGATGGTACAGATTCACTAATCAGAAGCCAAGGATGCTATTAGGTGAATTGCCTGATGAGAGGTGGAGTTTGGAGCATGAAGAAACATTGGGTGATGATGGCAGGTGAACATAAATAATCAAATCTAATAACCATTCCCAGGCCTTATCCTTCTTGACCTCTGAAGCATCTGACACACATTGATTGCCTTTTTCTCCTAGATATCCACTCCTGTCTTGGTTTTTATACGTAGAAGTCTCTCTTTTTTAAACCGCTTATGTTCTGTGTTAGAATTGATGCCAAACATCAGTTCCAAGGCAGAAGAGCTCTAAAGGCTGGGCAATGGGGGTTAAGTGACTTGCCCAAGGTCATACAACTAGGAAGTGTCTGAGGCCACATTTGAACCCAGAACCTTTCATCTCCAGGCCTGGCACTCTATCCACTGAGCCATCTATCTGTCCCAACAAGTCTCTCTTGATAGATCTGGATTTATGTCATGCTACTAACTGTGTGCTCTCTTCTCTCTCTTATTATCTTGCTTGATGATCTCATCAGCCCAAGAGAAGAATTAAACCCAGTTCTCTCAGGAACAAGTCCTCTTAGTCCTTTCCTTCTCGTTTCTCTTTATCCATCTCTTGTAAAAGTCTTTGTATTATAAATGACTGAAAAACAGTTTTTTCATGCATACACATTTCATTGAATGGAAGCTAAAATGTTTCTGTGCAAGATCATTCTTTTTGTTTTTTTTGTTTTTTTTTTAAACCCTCACCTTCTGTCTTAGAATCAATACTGGGTATTGGTTCCAAGGCAGAAAAGTGGTAAGGGCTAAGTGGTTAAGTGACTTGCTCAAGGTCACACAGCTAGGCAGTGCCTGAGGTCATATTTGAACCCAGGACCTCCCATCTCTGGGCCTGACTCACAATTCACTGAGCCACCCAGCTACCCCCAAGGTCATTCTTAAATATATGGTAAGAGTAGCTATAGTTTATACAAAAGGCAGTTAAAGAATTAGTGTTACATACTCCTCTTCACATACTCCATAAATATTTTTCAAAGAGATTTGTCTTTTATGCTGTGACCTGTGCTCAGGAGTATCTGATTTTGGATCAATGGAGTGTATAACTACTCCATCATTCACATGATTCTATGGCACGCAGACGGAATGTTCTACTTTTGTAGAAATAAACAGAGAAACCAATAGCTTAATGCAGGAGTCTCTGCAAAATATGTCCCTTTTCTTCACATAAAATGCACATTGAAGGGTTTTTTCCTTTCTTCACACTAATGGGTGTGTAGTTGGGCAAAATTCATCCACACAGGGAAGGACCAAATTTCGTATCCAGGTTCAGAATTTAGGAAAGATGCTGAGGAATTTGTGGAATGAGATGAAGGGTAATAGAGGCACAAAGATCACTGATATACCTTTACAACAATGATTCCCAAAGTGGGCGCCACCGCCCCCTGGTGGGTGCTGCAGTGATCCAGAGGAGCGGTGATGGCCACACTTTTTTTGTATTACATTCTATTATGAGTTCAATAAATAGTTTCATCATTTCCAGGGGGCGCTAAGTCATATTTTTTTTTCTGGAAAGGGGGAGGTAGTTTGGGAAGCCCTGCTTTACAATGACCATGCCTCCTGTCTGGAACGCATTCCTTCCTCAGCGTGGCCTCATGAAGTCTCTGTCTTAGTCGGAGATGTAGCTCAAGGGCCCCCGTCGGCATGAAACCTTTCTCATTTCTCTCCACATGCTCCTGCCCTCACTAACTACCATGTATTCAACTGCTTTGTATTTCTTTGTATTCATTCAGTCTATAGTTATCTGTCTTTTTATAAATGTAGATGTCTTCTTCCTCCTTAGAATGTAAGCTAATAACCAATGGGTCATTCTTTCATTCTTTGCCTAGCACACTGCCTGAATTTAGGAGATCTTAATAAATGCTTCTTGTTTGACTGATGGACTATTACCTTTTTGGAGATGTGAAACATTTCTGTGACTTTCAAACATGAAAATGGAGAGTGTTTCTTATTTGAGATGATTACATGGTCAGAGAAGAGACAAGAAATTCATTTCATCTTCAGAAAAAGAATGGAATTTCATCTTCAAACAAAGTGAACTTAGATCAGCCGTACTCTGAAAGCTTCTGCTTGCCTCAAATACATTCTAACAAGTCAAATTGCTCAGCACTACTGAGATTTCTCAATTGAATGATAACCCCCATTAGTGGGGGCCCAAGTATATTGCTGTGTACAGCATAACATTTGTAGACATAAGACAGGCAAAAGTCACACATAAAAACAACCATTATAGAGATATGGAGAGAACTGTTTCTAATGACAAAAAAGACTACACGCCCTTAGCGTTGAGAGATAACAGAAAGCAGGAGAGGCAACAAGACATAGTGAACAAAATTATGAACTAGGCATTCAAGAGGCTTAAATTTTTGTTCCAGCTCTACCACTAACTAGCTATGAGACTCAGGTTAAATCACTTAATCACTGGGTTTTTATGCTGTTAAATGAGGTGGTTGGAACAAATTATCTCCAAGGTCTCATTCAGGTGAATAATTCTACAATTCTGCGATTCTTGGCATCATGAAGCAGCACATGGGGTCAGCCAAGAAGACTCACTTTCAAGTCATCACTGGTAACACTGACTGTGTTACCTCTCAGTGACTCTCTAAGTCTCTAAACCAGTGGTTCCCAAACTTTTTTGGCTTGCTGCCCCCTTTCCAGAAAAAATATGACTTAGCCCTCTTAGAAAATTATTTTTAAAAATTTTAATAGCAATTAATAGGAAAGATAAATGCACCTGTGGCCATCACCGCTCCTCTGGATCGCTGTAGCACCCACCAGGGGGCGGTGGTGCCCACTTTGGGAATCACTGCTCTAAACTGCAGAATAGTTATGGATCTCCATTGCCAGAAGGAGTTTCTTCACTGGGAGTTTATTAGATTAATGAAATTACAAGGTCAGATCAAAAGATAAAAAGTCCTAGTTTTCATTCAACTTCTTGACACTTAATAGACTGGAAATGTCTCAAATGCCTGAGCCAATTTTTTGATTGTCTTTTTGATGTGACTTAAAAATGGAATTCAAAATACAGTCAAGGGATGGATAAAGAGTTGTGTCATTTAATTGGACAAATGGTTTAAATTAGAAGAAAGGGAGAAAAAGTAGTGCTGGACTTTTGTCTGATGGAGGCTCTTATGAATGAAGTAAAATAAAGAATGTTTCAAAAAGTCAGTCATAAATGGTATCTTTGAAAAATATACAATGCACTTAGGGTAGTCACACTCTGCTGGGGCTTGAGAGAAGGAAGAACAAGGAGAAGTGGAAGATGACAACCATGTGATTCAGTTCTGCGGGACTCAAAATAATAATTTTTATTGTAGATTCAACCTCATATTTTATCTGATCCAAATCATATATAAATTAAGAAAATTAAGAAAATTTGACAAAGCCCAGGGACTAGAAAGATGATGACGCTAGTCTGGGTGAGGGGGAGCATTCCTCTGCCCCTAGAACCTAACCATCTTTTAGTCTGACGGATGAAACAACATCGAGAACATAAATGGGACACCTGCCTCAGAAACAATAAGGGGATTTATTATTGGGTCTAAATCAGTGATTCCCAAAGTGGGCACCACCGACCCCTGGTGGGTGCTGCAGTGATCCAGGGTGGCGGCGATGGCCACACTTGGATTGTTCTAACGACCCCAGAATATGCCCAAAGGTACAGAGAATGGGCTTAAGACCTCTCTGCTAAATTGAATGATGAACAAAAAAAGGTATAATCAGCAGTTATATTCTAGGTTCAGTGCAAAGCTTTTTTAAAAAATCCTTACCTTCTGTCTTAGAATCAATACTAAGTATTGGTTCCAAAGCAGAAGAGCAGTAAGGGCTATGCAATGAAACTTAAGTGACTTGCCCAGGGTCACACAGCTAGGAAGTGTCTGAGGCCAAATTTGAACCCAAGACCTCCGGTCTCTAGGGAGTAGTCTCAATCCACTGAACTATCCACCTGCCCTCTAGTGCTAAGCTTTTACTTCAGTAAGGTAAGTCAACACATCTAGGGGAATTAGAAAGCACGTGTTATTCAGGAAATAGTGCATTGACTTATTCTAGGCATCATTCACCTTATTCACCTTATGGTGAAAGCTAATCTATTGGGGGAGGGCTAGAGTTGGAATGGCCATTGCTATCCAGCCCAATAATGCTCCAAAAATCGCTGTACATTCTCTGAAAGTGATAGCTCTATTTAGAGAATGACTTTAGAAGATCTTAATTACTCTTTCTGTCCTTTCTACTAAAAGTAATTGCTGCCCAAGAATCTTAGTGGGTCTCACAAAGCTCCAGGGATAACTTGAAGTAGTTGAAGTATCCTGTGTTCCAGCCCACCAAGACTTTACCTGTTTGGAAGACATCTTTCTCTTTATAGACATGCTCCCTAAACCTTGCCAAAGAAAAGTAAGCTAGATGGCTATAAAAGAATCCAAAGCAGTAAGTTCAGAAATGAACTTGGGATGTGTTCCTAAGTGCTAGATCAACCTTGAGACATGAAAGTAGATGGGGAATTTCCTTAGAAATCTAGAATCAAATGCTTTTTTCTTCCTTTCTCTTCCTTTCTTTCTTCCTTCCTTCCTTCCTTTCTTCTTCTTTCTCTCTCTTTCTCTCTTCCTTCTTTCTTCCCTTCCTCCTTCCTTTCTTT
>NW_025384692.1:0-2578 GCF_016433145.1 Gracilinanus agilis
CTGCGGCCTCAGCGGATACAGTTTATCATAGTGCTCTCTGTACTGCTTGGCGAACCTCTCCAGCTGCTTAAAGGGAAAGTAATTCTGATGAACGTGCTCTTGGTGACTCTTCAGGATCAGGATGTTGGAGAACAACTTGCCGCAGGAATCGCACTCCAGCTTTTCCAAGCTGTCTCCCGGCTCCACCTTTCCACTCTTCTTCTGCACCTTCTGCTTATTCTCGTTATACTGGATCACCAGCTCGAAGCCAAAGTTCTCCAACAAGGCCTTGGTGGCGTTGCCTCTCGCGTCTGAGGCGATGCGAGGGGGGAGCATCGAGGGTTCCGAACCCCCTCCGGGGGCAAAGTCTTTCTTGTCTTTGGGCTTCAGGGTGTCTGGAAGGGATTCCTTGGAGGCCGCGTTTCCGTCTCCCCGCTCCACATTTTCCCTTTCCCTCTGACTGTCCTTGTCTTTTTCCTTGACGACGGCCTTGTTTTTCTTCTCGGGGTGCTGGGCCTGTGGCAGGAGGGCGGCCGTGTGTGCCTGGGACAGGGAGAGCTGGCTCTGCTGTTGCTGCTGCAGGATTTGCTGGTGGCTCTGCTGGGGGATCTGCACTTGCGCCTTTAAGTCTTCCAGCAGAGTCGGGCCAGCCCCGGTCAGCGTGAGGCTCGCTCCGCTCGTCACCGGCAAGCTCACGTCGGGGTTGAGTTGGAACTCGGCGCTGGGGATGTAGAACGGGAAGAGGAGATGCTGCTGCTGCTGAAGCTGGAGCAAGGTCTCGGTGGTCATGGGAAAGTGAGGCAGGAGGGCGGGGTTGAAGAGCTGGGACTGGATCAGAGCCGCCTGCTGCTGGAGCTCCTGCTGCAAGTGCGCCTGAACCTGGGCCTGGGCCTGGGCCAGTGTCTGCGCCTGCGCCTGGGCCTGCTGCTGCTGTTGCTGCTGCTGCTGCTGCTGCCTGGACGCGATCATGTCCGCCAGCTTCTTCCGGTTGACTTCCTTGGGCTCGGAAGGGGAAGCGAGGTTGCCGCCCATGGGGTTGCCGAGGGGCGGCATCCCTATGCTGTCGTTTGGTGCTTGGCTGAGTAGACTGGAGCTCGGGGCTGCGCCGGCACTGCCCGTGCTGGTCGTGGGGAAGGCATTGCTGCTCCCGCTCGTGTTCACGGGACTGGGAGCCGAAGCTCCCAGGGAGAGGCTGTTGCTGTTTCCCGACCCGTTGCTGGCTCCGCCGCTTCCGGCCGCCTCCAGTTTGGCCGCCCGAGCCTTGGTTTGGTGCAACACGGACCTCATGTGGATCTCCAGAGTGGAACTCTGGCTGTAAGCCACGTTGCAGGTGTTGCACTTAAAAGGTTTGTTGTCCGGGCTGCTGGTGGGCTCTGGCTGCCCAGTGGCCGACTCCTGTAGGGCTCGCTTTAATTTGTGCAGATGAGAGACGGAATTGTAGTGAACCAGCAGGATGTTCTTTTGGGTAAAAGACTCCTTGCAGACGGTACACTTGTAAGGGCGGGAAGGATCCAGAAACTTTTCCATGGTGAAATTCGGGCCTTTCCTGAAAGGAAGAGCCCTCTTTGGTTCCGAGCCCGAATCCTCCTGGACCGACCCGGAATCGCTGCCAGTGGGGCTCTGCTTATCCTCCAGGTCGCTCTCCTCTTCCTTGTCTTCCTCAACAATGATGGTGTGATCTTCGGCCAAGGAGGGGTCCCCCATGGCCAGGAGGTCCCCATTGACCAGGAGGCCGCTGTAGAGCTGCTGAATGTCCGCCTCGCTCAGCTCCAGGTGGCTCGTCTCGAGGTGCTTTTTCAAGGCCTGGAAAGTCCGAAAACTGCGTTGGCAGAGGCAGCACATGGTGGCCGCCCGGATGACGTGGTACTGGGAATGGAGCTGCAGTTTCTCCACCGTCTTGAAGGCCAGGCTGCACTGGTTGCAGCGGTATTTGTACACGTGGCGGTCCGACACGGGCAGCTGAGGCCGCTTGGCGTGGACCTCGTTGAAATGCGTCTGAAGGGCTGACGAGGTTTTGAAAACTTGGTTGCATCCCTTCTTCCAGCAGAGGAAGCCCGATTCCTCTCGAGCCGAGCCCGGGTCAGCAGGGGAGGGTTTCAGCTCTCCGCTGTGCTCTGCGCTCTCTGACGGCGGCAGGACGCTCTTCCCCAGATCCTCTGAGGTTTCTGCGAAATATATCAAACCCCAAAGAGAAATGAAACCATGTTAGAAATGTCAGCCAGAGTTTTCCACTGTGATAACAGCTCATTAATGCAACATGATCAAGGAAGAGGAGGGGGAAACCCGTCTGAAAGACAGAATCTTCTTTAAAAGGTGGTTTTATTATTTTTCAAGCCAGGAGCTTAGAAAGAAAGATACACATAGATGTTGAGTAAAAGAACTAATGAAAAAGTTGCAATTTACAATAGACCTTTATCGCATATGATAAACCTAAGAATCTTCACTTAAAAGAACCAATGGGTTGATCCAGAAGTTGAAGGCACACTGAAATACTCAAGTTATTTCTTCTGCCTTTATTTTCTCAGGTCTGAAAAGCTACTCATTTTGGACTGGATATCTCTCTCTCTCTCTCTCTCTCTCTCTCTCTCTCTCTCTCTCT
>NW_025384693.1:0-2141 GCF_016433145.1 Gracilinanus agilis
TTTAATTAATAATTTAATTTTAATTTCACTTTTTTGGTGAATTTGAAATAGCCCAAATGGTCAGAATCAGGTTTACCTTGATGGGAAGTGAAATATGGGCCAGCACAAATGTTATTATTTCTTTTATGTTAAAAGAAAGAAGAAAAGAAGTTATGCAGGTTCTTTCACAGGATTCATAAACTTAGACTGGGCATAACCTGTAGGAGAGTCTTTCCTTTGTACTCATATAAGTGTTTAAGTGTTCTCTTTATCACTGTCCTCCCTCAAATAGCATTATTACATCCAACAGCTCATTATGATCAATTATCTGTTTGATGCTATCAGGGACAGATGCCCTTGTCATTGTTTTTATGCCCACTACATATTACTCCAGTGTTTACTTAGGGAGGGGGCAGCCCAACAGCAGCTTCACCACTACCTTAAAGACTGCTAGCCTCATGCCTTCTCTTCATAGCATAAACTGAGTGAGATTCTCTCTTTGAGCTTCGATATTTAAAGAAAATGGAGACTTTCCTGGTGAGAGATAGGAGGCTACATATAATGGCTTCCCCCACTCCCAGCTGGCCAAGCCTTGTTGCCCCCCATTAAAATTCTCCTGGGACTCCTACCTTCCTAAATGTCTAGCATTTGATAATTACATGGATTCTACCACTCTTCTCTCTTTCCTCATCCTTGGATCCAAGATTTAGAGTTAGAAGAAACTATTAGGAGCAAAACTCTCATTTACATTTGAACAACCTCTTACTTAGAACTATTATGTGAGTTGTTCTCAGTTGAGGAGCTAGATGAAATGATTTTAATCCAAGCCTTTTGGGTTCCAGGTCCAACACTGTAACCACAATACCACCTTGTCCTCTTTGTTCTCTTCCTCTTCATAGTACAAAACGTTTTAGAGTTATTGGGGTCCAAGAGACCATCTAGTCCCAATCAGCTCATTTTAAAAAAAGGAGAAATTGAGATTTTCTTTTTGACTCTTCTATCTTTTCTTTCTTCTCTTTTCTACCCTCTGTTGTGGCCCCAGACTCAGCCCTGAGAAAATGAGAGATTTTCTAGTAGTTCTGGATTTTGACCAAAGAAGCGTGGTCCCTAAGGATTCTAACATTGTGCTTTGGTCCAGGTTAAGAGTTTCTAGTGTCCAGTTAATCTCATCTCTGCAAAGATACTCAGCATTGAGAGATCCTTTTCAGGCTACCTGCAATGCCAAGTGGAGAAAGTTTTTGGATTGATGTTCACTTCTATGTTCCCACTTGAAGTTCAATGACAAAAACACTAAAGTTCCTTACATTGGTGTGGTACAGTTTCTCCTCCTCTGCACTGTACCTACTTGAAGAATAATCTGTGCCTCAAATTGGACTCCTCTTTTATCATCAGCTTCCAATCAAATTATCCTACTTGCTATTCCTAATTAATATAGATGACCTGTCCAAATACAGGGAGTAAGAGAAAAGCAGAATATCAAGACCTTAAATAGGAAGTGGCAGTCTTTTGTACAAACTATCCTCCAGGTTAGGAATGAATTCTGTTCACCACCATGTCTTCAATCTCCTAGCTTCCTTTGACGCTCAACTCCTGTGCCACTTCCTGTATAATGTCTTTTTCTAGCCTCTGGTCTTCTCTGCTCCCCCTCCCCTTTGGGCAGGTCATCCATATTACTTTGTACACAATTTGAATGTTTTTATCTGTCTCTATGTTGTCTCCTCTCCCCCTTCATTAAAATGTAATTTTCTTGAAGAGAGGAATTCTTTTTGACTTTGCATTCTCAGCATATAGAACAGTTCCTGCACATAATAGATGCTGAATAAATGCTTATTGAGTGAATGAGTAAATTGGGTTTCATTGTTTTTATGGAGTCAGGGGAAGCAATTGTGTCTTCCTTATTTTATGCCCCTCAAAAATCTTTGTTATGTGGCATAGTGGATACAGAACTATACTTAGAGTCAATAAGACCTGAGTTTGAATACTGCCTTGGACACTTACTAGCTATGTGACTCTTGTCAAGTTATTCAACATCTGTTTGATTTAGTTTCATTGTCCTGAAGATTAAATGAGATATAGTTTATTTTATAAATCCTAAGGTGCAAATAAGTACAGAAAAAGAAGAAGAACAAGAACAAGAAGAAGAAGAAGAACAAGAACAAGAA
>NW_025384694.1:0-2704 GCF_016433145.1 Gracilinanus agilis
CCACGTGAGTTAGTTCTCCTGCCAGCTCACCTCTACAAAGTGTGATCACAGGAAGAGAGAGAGAGAGATTTATATTTTTTATTTATTATTTTATTATATAAATATTTAAATTTATATCCTTTTATTTTAGCATGTAATGTAAGAAGAAATGTGGGATGCTGGGAATAGTAGTTCTAGGGTTCAAATTTTAATTATACACACCCAAAGACACATAGCCAGAAAGTGTTATAGTCCAGATTTGAATCCAGGACTCCTTATAAGTTGGCATTTAAAAGTCTTTATAATCTGGTTCCTTCCCATCTTTCCAGTGTTTTTATACCTTACATGAAGGACTCTGCAGTCCAGTGACACTGTTCTTCCTGCTTTTCAAATAATACACTCCATCTTTGAGCTCATTGTATTTTCTCTGGCAATCCTTCAATCCTGGAATTCTCTCCCTCCTCATGTTTGCCTCTTGCCTTCACTGACTTCCTTTAAGTCTCAGCTAAAATCCCACCTTCTGCAAAAAGCCTTTCCTGGGGGCAGCTGGGTGGCTCAGTGGATTGAGAATCAGGTCCAGAGATGATAGGTTCTGAGTTCAAATCTGGCCTCAGACACTTCCTACCTGTGTGACCCTGG
The DNA here is from genome assembly GCF_016433145.1 of Gracilinanus agilis. NCBI lineage: Eukaryota > Metazoa > Chordata > Mammalia > Didelphimorphia > Didelphidae > Gracilinanus > Gracilinanus agilis. Next base: position 619 of record NW_025384694.1, read on the forward strand.
GCAAGACACTTAACCCCCATTGCCTACCCCTTACCACTCTTCTGTCTTAGAACCAAAATACCCAGTATTGATTCTAAGATGGCAGGTAAGGGTTTAAAAAAAAGCCTTTCCTAGTCTGTGTAATGCTAGTATTTCCCCTCTAAGATAGTATGATCTCCAATGCATCCTGCATATCTCCAGTTATACATAGCTACTTGTATGTTGTCTCTCCCATTAGACTGTAGATTCTATTTTGACTTCCTTTGCATGCCCAGTGCTTGGCTGATAGCAGTAGCTTAACAAATGCTCTATCTACCCATTTATCACCTATCACCTATCTATATCTCTCTAGATAGTTATCATCTATCTATCATCTATCAATCAATCATCCATCTCTCCATCTATCGCCTATCTCTAGTTTTCTATCTCCCTATCTCTCTGTATCTGTCTTTCTAGCTACCTGTCTACCCACCTAACAGAGTCATTGTGAGGAAAGTACTTTATAGTCTTTGAAATGCTCTATACCTGGTACTTATTATTATTATAATCATTCTGGGTGGTGAACCAGAGGTATAAAGGGAGAAATTCAGGCACAACTTAGGGGGAAAGTTTCAAGCAATCAGAAATGTACACAGCGAAATGGGCTGCCTTGGGAGATAATTTTCAAATAGGAGACAGATAATGCCTTGTAGGGAATATGGTAGAAGGATTTGTGATTAGGTTCTGGTTATGTTAGCTGGCCTCTGAGGTCCTTTCAGAGCTCTGAGAATTTATTATTCAGCTACAGGCTCATGGAATCATAGATTTAGGACTAGAAAGGACCTTAGAGGTTGATCTGAACCCCCATATCTTAGAGAAGGAGAAACAGAGCTTCTTAACTGAAATTTAGTGGCCAATAAGTTCCTGGATCAGAATTCCTTCTCCAGCTTCTTTTACATAGGAGGAAACTGAGGTGAATGAGATGAAGTGATTTCACCCGGGTCATACATTAGTCAGTGTCTGAGGCCAGATTTGTACTCTGAAAAATGAGTCTTCCTGATTTCTGGCCCAGCATTCTATCTACTGCACCACCTAGCTGCCCATCCCCATTTTACAGTTAAGGAAACTGAGGCAGAAGAAGTAAAGCAACTTGCCCAGGATCATATAGCTAACTAGTAATTAGAACTCAGTTCATCCTCATGCCAACTCCATCACTTTGATCTGGATTGATGTAGAACTTTGCAGGTCCTTGGTATGCATATTTGTTCTAGATCCTTGTTGAAAGGAGTAGAAACTTTGATCATATCAGTTTAAAAGATACACAAACAGGGAGATCAAAAACAGAGAAAGAAAACTACAGACCAATCTCCCTAATGAACATAGATGCAAAAATCTTAAATAGAATACTAGCAAAGAGACTCCAGCAAGTAATTAAGATCATCCACCATGATCAAGTGGGATTTATACCAGGAATGCAAGGTTGGTTCAACATTAGGAAAACCATCCACATAACTGACCATATCAACAGTCTAACAAACAAAAATCACATGATTATCTCAATAGATGCTGAAAAAGCCTTTGACAAAATACAGCATCCATTCCTATTGAAAACACTGGAAAGTATAGAAATAGAAGGACCTTTCCTAAAAATAATAAACAGTATATACCTGAAACCATCAACAAGCATCATATGCAATGGGGATAAATTAGAAGCCTTCCCAATAAGATCAGGAGTAAAACAAGGATGCCCATTATCACCTCTATTATTCAACATAGTGCTAGAAACACTAGCTGTTGCAATTAGAGAAGAAAAAGAAATTGAAGGTATCAAAATAGGCAAGGAGGAGACTAAGCTATCACTCTTTGCAGATGATATGATGGTATACTTAAAAAATCCTAGAGAATCAACTAAGAAGCTTGTAGAAATAATCAACAACTTTAGCAAAGTTGCAGGATACAAAATAAATGCACATAAATCATCAGCATTTCTATACATTTCCAACACACTAGAGCAGCAAGAAGTAGAAAGAGAAACACCATTCAAAATCACCCTAGACAACATCAAATACTTAGGAATCTACCTACCAAAACAAACACAGCAATTATATGAAAACAACTACAAAACACT
>NW_025384695.1:0-7093 GCF_016433145.1 Gracilinanus agilis
CAGAGTTTTCATTATATTGTGGAATTTTGTGGATAAATACCATACTGTACACAATGGAAATACAGTATGCCACTACTATTTATGCAACTTTGTCAATGTGAGATTGTACATGGCACACTATTGGCTAATGGAGTGAAAGGCGATCAACCACAGCATTATGTTGGGCACTGATTGGCTCCTTGACTTTAGCATCAGTCTTTTTGCTCTCCTGTATCATGCCCATATTTTCAGCATCTCTCCTTTTCCACTTTATATTGACATCTGTAAGAGGGAGATTTTTAGATATTTTATAGATTATATATTTAAAGTGTGGCCACCAGGAATCAACAATTCAGATTGATTCCGTAATTAAAATAGACCCAAGTCAGGATCACTTTAAGGTAGTTTATTTACAATTAGGAAGGTAAAAGGTAAGGAAATAAAGAGAGGGAGAGGCTAGTCCAGGCCTGCAGAGGCCTGGACAGAGAGAGAAGGTTAAAAGGCTAAATAAATTAGGTTACAAGCCACAAGGCCTAGCAATCAGATAAGCTAGAGCCTACTTAAGGTAGAATCTTGGAAAAATGCCAAGGTAAGCCAAGGAAGTCAGCCTAACTTACCCAAGTGACCATTCAGAGTAGAAGCTGCCTGAGGTCTCATCCAAGATCCTTCAGCACCAAGTTCAAAGCAGGAATTCCCTTAGCAGGAAGTAACCGACATACTTGAAGAGATAGCGTGTCTCCTCACTTCCTGTGGGTCCACCTCTAATTCAAGTGGACAAATGGCAGCCTCTGCACTGATTTGGACTGCCCAAAGGACCGTCCCTTGTTCTTGATTTGTTACATATTGTCATGTGTGGGTAACTCATCCCCCTTCCCACTAAGGGAGGTGGGGATCACCTCATCTTGGGTAGGTAGAGTTTTGACTATGAATGGACTAGAGCTAATTCTATTTACACACATCTGATTGCTATACATAGTGTTGCTCTGCAATGTTGTGTTTTTGTAAAATTTTTGGAAAGGTTTGAACTTATTTCAAGCCCTATACCACCCAAATATTCTGTATCTTCTAAGACTTCTGGCAGTGATCCCAAGCACCAGAGGAAGATACTTACAATCAAAGAAAAGGTGGGATTTTTCAACATGTTAAGGGAAGACAAAAGCTACATGGCCATAGGCCACCATTACAGGATAAACAAATCTACTGTTTGCTACATAAAGGAAGACAACAAGATTAGTATGTCTATGGCAACAATGAGTGACATGATAAATGTCCACTCACAACTGTTGACAGACTAAGACCTGACAGATATGATAAAGTCAGCAAATAAAGAAAAGGATGAGGAAAAAAGACAAACTATGTTTTGGAGAAGGAGAAGAGGTTGGTCTAACTCTTTTATTGGAAATAAAAGTTATGACCCAGGGTGAAGATACTGCACCACCTGATAAAGTGGTGCCTTCAGAAGAGCTGCAATGCTCTTCTTGGCTGTGTAGTACATTTATCTCACCATCATCATCATCTTCATTACCATAAGTACTACTTCACAATTAAATAATTCATGATCTTCATCATTCATGTTGTGGTATAGTACTTCACTGATGAATAACCATATAGAATTTTATATGTTGTTAATATTGCATAGTTTTAAGTGTGTAGAAAGTGTTTAAGAGCATATGAAGTATTTATAAGAGTGTGGAAAAGGTTTATAAGAGAGTGGGAAGGGGTTATAAAGCCTTAAAATATACATATATATATATATACATATAAATAATCAAATAAATACAATGCTGCTACTTTGCTGATTTTCACCTATTACAGGGACATATTACTGGAACATATATATATATATAAAACTCCCGCAATAGGTGAGGAATCACTGTACTTGAAATATACTAATTTGTTCTACCTAATGTAATAAAATGTACACTTTTAACGAAAGTAATAATTATCATATTATCCTCACGAAATCCTGAAAGGTAAATGCTATTATTACTTACACTTTACAGATAAGGCAATAGAGGCTGACAGAGGTTAATTGACTTGATTAAGTTCACAGCTGGTAAGTGTCAGAGGCAGAATTTGAATTAGGTCTTTCTAACTCGATATCCTATATTCTTAGCACTATTCTACTTGGTACTAAGTAAACTTCTTAAATTTGACTGCCATATCATATGCCATTATAAAACCACTGTTTTATAATAGTTGGCATTTATATAGATCATGAACTTCTTGAGGGCAGTGGTCATATTTACTTGTCTTTGTATCTATCTCAAGAGCTTATCATAGTACCACAGTGAGTGGTTATGGGTGTTTTGTTTTTAAAATTGATTTTTTTAGCTTTAAGGTTTTCAATTCCTTATACTTTTTAAATTAATCTTCATAGTAATGTGTAGGTACCATTATGCCTATTTTACAGGTCAGGATACTGAGGATCAGAGTTAATCTTGACTTTTCTAGAGTCCTATCACTAGTTAAGTGGTAGAAGTAGGATTCCAACTTAAGTCTCTTCTGATTGCAATATCCAATTTTTTGTTCAGTGACCCTTCTAATATATTTTCCCAAAGCCAAACCCTCTTCTAACACTGCCACTGTCTTGGGGCAGCCTTTTATCACCTCAAACCTGCACTATTGAGAAATTTTACTCATTGGTATTGGCGCATCAAATCATTTTTTATATAAAATAGTCTGTCTTTTTCTCGGCTGCTGAAGTGATTTTCCTAAAGCACAACTCTTTCACATCAAATTCTGAAATTGATAACTAATTCTACCATTTTTTCCTATATGTCCAATTCTGCCTTTTAAGAAGATCTTCTCTTCAGTGGCTTTTTTTATAACTTTTCCCTTTTGGTTAATTCTGCCTTTTAAGAAGTTCTTATTTTCATTGGATTTTTATGCCTCTTTTAACAATTATCTTATTCTGTTTTAAATACTATTCATTTTAAGATATTTTTCTGCCTCTTTTACTAAGCTATTGACTCTTTTTGATGATTTTTCTAAATCACTCTCATTTCTTTCCCCCATTTTTGTTCTACCTCTCTACTTTGATTTTTAAAATCCTTTTGAACTTCTTTCATTAGTTCTTTCTGGACTTGTGAGATTCACATTTTTCTTGAAGGTTTTGGATATAGCCATTTTGACTTTGTTGTCTTCTTATAAGTTTGTGTTTTAGTATCCCCCATCACCAAAATAACCTATTTTTTCTTTTCTTTTTTTCTCATTTTACAACTGTTTTCTTAAAAAAATAAAGTTGGTCTCTATAACTGTGGTAGAGGGAACCTTTTTTCAAGCTTCAAGTTCTTTGTATGGTTGCTTTCAGAGCTGTCTGTGGGGATCTGCCTGCTTTCAGTTCTTCTCATATGGTACTATGTAAGGAGATATGTGTTTATTACTCTCCCAACTTATATTCTTGTCTAAGAGCTACTACAAGCACTCTTTTATGTCCAGGACCTGTGACCAGGGACACCTACAACTTCAAGTGCTTGTGTGCTAGTGCTCATCTTCACCATGAAATCTCTCCCTGGGACTCCTATCTGCATCCTATGTGACTGAAATCTTCAGAAGCCTTTATTGGCATTTTAGCTGTGCTCAGACATCATTATCATAGTTCGAACTGCCTTGAGAGCCTGCTCCATACTCTAACTCCAACCTGGTGTACAAAATCCATTGGGCTGGCCTTTCAAGTTGTTTTGGGCTGAAAAATTATTTCACCATTTCTTTTTGTGAATTAAACTGCTACAGAATTTGTTCTGATATTACATCATAGTTTTTTTGGAGGGTAACTTGGTAGAGGTAAAACAAGTATGTGCACCTTCTCTACTATCTTAGATTTCCTCCTCTTTAATATTTTATTTGAAAGTAAATCTTTGCATAATTGTCTCTCTCATTATGATGTGAGCTCCTTAAAAACATGAAAAGTGTTTGCCTTTTATTCTATTCCTAGGGCCTCGCAGTGGGTCTGGAATATTGTAAGTGCTTAGTAAATATTTGTTGATTTAACTCATTGAATCCCCCTTCTGCACAGTGCTCCTCTATAACACACTTAACTGGTGAATTTGGATCTTAAGCATCAAGTCTGTTTGCAAACAATTGCTTTCAAAATGCAACTGTCTGCCATCTGGCTTAATAGCTTCTTGATTCATCCCAGGATGACCAACTTTTTTTTCTTATTACAGACCTATCCCTTCTCAGAAGCCTTTCCATTATTAGATCCCATTAATACTGGTAAATGAAAGACATTCCACATAGGAGTGGGAAATAATTTTATACAAATTGTTTATGGAACAGCACAGCTCATAAATTTATAGGACACATTTATTGATCCTGTACATGTTCAACCCCCTGAATCATTTCCTGGAAACTCAATCCTGTCAAGGTGATTAGCTGTTTTGCAGATGGCTGTCAGTCACTGAAACACTGGAGGTTTCTGCTACAATTTCTCTCTCTGTGATTCCTGGTGCTTCTCACTGCTACTGATGTATTGATTCCCCTTGATGTCTGCAGTGACAGATAGTGAAATGATGAAGACATTTAGGAGTTGTTTGGGGTCCCAAATATGAAATACTTTCCAAGAGGATGTCCTATGCTTAAATATATTCACTCCAAGTTAAAAAAGTAGCTCTCTCTCTATGAAATAATAGGGATCAGCTTTATTTTGGAGCAAAATGGTTGGGTTTCTTTAAAAGAAAGTTTTTTTCCCTTTAGTTTAAGTGACATAAATGGCATTCTCTCAGAGTTCTTCTAGAAACTCAATACAGTCCCTGGTGTCATTATTTATATAAGAAAGTGGAAAGAACACAGATTCCAGATTCTAAGAACCTACCTTTGACATATGCCTCCTGAACAATTCACTTATCCTCAGTTTTCTAAATTTTTAAATTGGAGTTATATCAAATGTCTTTTGATGATCTTTTAATTCTAGCTCTATGATCCTATGACAAATCTATAGTCAATAAACATTTATTAAGCTCTTAGTGAAGACAATGTTAAATGCTGAGAATAGAAATAAAGATAGAAGATAGTCCCTACTCTCAGGGATTTTATAGTCTAATGAGCTGGAGAGCATGCAAAAATTATGTACAAATATGTTAGGAAATAAGCATTATGTATGGGAATTAAGCATCAGTAGAAAGGCACTAGGATTAATTGGCATCAGAAATAGCCACTTGTAGGTGGTGGAATTTCAGCTATGAAATAAAGGAACCCAGTCTAGCCAGGATGAGCAGGGAAAGAGTTTCAGGCATGAATGAAATCACCAATGAAAAATCCTAGAGTTTAGGGATTAGAATGTCTCATCTGAAAAATATTAATCCATTATCTTGGATTGTGTAGTATGTAGAGGGGCAGAAGTTTCAAGAAACCTGAAAAGTGGGGAGAGGAAGTTAGTAAGGACTAAAAGCAGAGTGCCTAGGGACTATTATCTTGTACAACTTTGTAATATACAAATTCCTCCTTCCCTAAATCTATATGTTCCTTAGCTTGCTTCAAGCTTCAGTGTAGGTGCTACCTCTTCAAGGAAGAGTTTTCTAGTGTCCCTGTTTCTCAGTCTTGTCTCCTGCCTTTAATGATCCTGTAAACGTTATTTACCAGTTTTATATACTCACTTAGGCACTTGAAAGAATGTTAGCTCTTTGAAGGCAAGGATTCCTTGTTTTTTGCTATGGAAAATAATTTCTTTTAAAACTGTAATCTTCAGTTTTAGCAATGGCATCTTAATTAGCAAATCTAAGGATCATTTTTCAGGTTTCCTAGTAAACCTCTCTGAGCCTTTGATGCTGCTGATATTAACTACAGTTACTGCACCTTCCCCCCAAAAACTATGTGGTTCATCTTGTCTTCTTAACTTATACTTTTTTTCACTTGCTTATCTCATCAACTCCCATGGATTCAGTTATCAATATTATAAAGATGATTAATTGGATCTATTCATCCATCACCCATTCTCCCATTTAACCTTCAGACTCATTTCCAACTGCATATGTGGTATCTTGAATGAGATGTCAAATATGTGGATATCTTAAATTTATTATTTCTAGAATTAAATTCATTGTCTTCCCCCAAAAAAAGCCCTCTCCTCTTTCAAATTTCTCTAGCATTTTTAATGGCAGCACTCCCCTTCCAGTCACACTGGCTCAAAACATAAGTATTCTGTTTGACTTCTCACTCTTGTTTACCCACCCACCTCTTTTCCCCATAGCAAATCATCTTTAAGCAAGTTTTACAGATTTCACTTACTAATATCTCTCAGATTTGCTCCATTTTCTCTTCTCCCCATGATAAAATTTTGGGAAAGGTCTTCATCACCAGATGCTTGGGCTAGTACAATAGCCATCTCATGTTCTCCTCACTTCAAGTCTCTTCCCACTCCAGTTCATCTTTTGTTCAGCTATAGAAATGATTTCCCTAAAGAATAGGTTTGTCCATGTCAACACTATCCCCATTCAGGGAACTGTATTGGCTCCCTGTTTCCTCCATAATCATATGTAATGTCCTCCTTTGCTTCTTAAAGCCATTTATTTAATCAAATGGCACTGACATCCTTGTTTTTCTCCTGTATGATGCTTCTTTTACTGACTGTATTTTCAGGGACTGTCCTTTGAGCTTACAATTCTTTTCAACTCAGTCTTCTGGCTTTCATGGATTCTTTCAAAGTTCAGCTAAAACCTCACCTTCTGCTAGTAGCATAATAGTTTTCCTACTATATCAGACATCCTTTATGCCACTGGAATTCCTCTGACATTATTTATAATTTATTCCGCATATATCTTGTTGATAAGTTGTTTAAATTGTGATATTGGAAATTTGGGGTTCCTTGAACTGATTTTGAGATCCCTGGTCTAAAATTCCTGTGGACATTTAAGACTCTTAAAACTACATTTCCAATGATTTCTCTTGTGTAATACAGGTGGGCAGGAAGTGTGATTATGTGCAGGAAGTGTGATTATTTAAACAAAGATATAAAGACTCAGGACAGAATTTGTACTCTCTTTTCTGCTGAGCAAGCCAGGTGGGCAGAGGTCATGGAGTGGCAATTTGAATGAGCTCTTATCAGGCACGTGACTATAACTATCAAAATGGCTTTAAATAAAACCCTAATATCTTTATATATATATATATATAT
>NW_025384696.1:0-13937 GCF_016433145.1 Gracilinanus agilis
GCCAATAGGGGCGCGGGGTGGGGCGGGGCTCGTAGAATCAGCTAATCAGGGCGCCGGGGCGGGGCCTCCCGAGCCCGAGTAGAGCCCGAACCAGAGCTGAAGCTGGAGCGAGGTTGGTCGGTTTGGAGCCGCGGGGAGAGGCCCCCCCAGGGTAGCGGCGGGAGTCTTGGGGTCTTCGTCTGGTGTGGCCTTCGCCTCGGGTCTGTCGCCGCTTTCCTGGACATCGGGGGCTGGGTCAGAGGTCAGTTGGGGGACGCTGATCCTCCTGACCTCTGACCCCCCCCCTTCCGGAAGCCGGTCCAAGTAGGCTGGAACTGGGCTGAACTGGAGCCTGGGGGGAGGGAGGCGCGCCGGTTAAGGACCTGTTCCCCTGGTGGGGAGAGTAGAGCCCGGCTGAGGCTGGGGGTCCTCTAGTTCCAACCCCTCTACTCTCTCCCTCTTAGGGGTGGGATTCCCTAGTTCTCGGACACCTCTCCTCTCGGCTCCCCTGACTGGGGATGCCCCTTAAGGGGCTGCGGGTCTCCCCTAAGTCTGACCCCTCCACTCTGCCCCACCAGGCCAAGAGTGGGGCCGTCTAGCTCTCTCCTCCTTCCGATCTCCACCCCGAACTGCGGCACTCCTGAATGGGCTGTGAGGGGCCCCTAGCTCTGATCCCTCCCAGGCCGGGGGTGCCCCTTGACCCCTCTGCCTTCCCCCAGGGCTGGCCGGGGATGCCCTGCTTCTGCCCCCATGGAGCTGAAGGTATGGGTAGACGGAGTCCAGCGTGTGGTCTGCGGTGTTTCCGAGCAGACCACCTGCCAGGAGGTGGTCATCGCCCTGGCCCAAGCCCTAGGTGAGCAGGCTGGCAGTGGGGAGGAACAAATGGAACTAGGGCTCCCCCCCCACACACACACACACCTTGACAGACCTCCTCCTCCTCCTTCCCAGGGCAGACTGGCCGCTACGTGCTCATCCAGAGGCTCCGAGACAAGGAGCGGCAGATGCTGCCCCAGGAATGCCCGGTGGGAGCCCAGGCCACGTGTGGACAGTTTGCCAATGACGTTCAGTTTGTCTTACGGCGGACAGGGCCCAGCCTGGCCGAACGGCCTGCTTCGGACCCCTGTCTTCCCCCAGAGCGTTCCCCTGTGCGGGCCAGCCTTCCCCCAAGGCCCCGGCCCCCACCCCCCCACGATCCCCATGTGGGGTCCCGCCCCCAGGAAGGCTGCCCAGTAGGGGTGGGAGGGGAGCTGTGGGGCCTGGAGCTCCTGATTCAGAGCAATGAGGCCGAGCTGGGGCAGGAGGGCTTCTGGGAGGAGGAGCTCCAGCGGGAGCTGGCGCAAGAGCTAGCACAGCAGGGCCACATGCAGCAGCTGCAGGCAGCCACTGAGGAGTGTGCCCGGCATCTTCGTGAGCTGGATGCCCAGGCCCGAGCCCTAGAGGAGGAGATCAGCTGGTGCCAGCAGCGGCAGCAACAGCAACAGCCGCAGGTGCCGAGCCCCCGGAGACCTCAGGATGAGGTTGCGGCTGCCCGGCTCCACCAGGACCTACAGGCCCAGGCCCTGCAGAGCCAGAGGCTCGAGAGCAGCCTCGCCAGCGTAGGCCGAGCCCTGGCTGAGGCCGAGCAGAGCCTGCAGGTGAGGCTGGCCTGACTGCCCGGGGAGGGCCCAAGGGGCCTAGAGGCCAGGTGCTCCCTTCATGGCTCCCCTCTATCCCCATCCAGGCCCAGGCCCAGGAGGTACTAGAGCTGAACAAAGAGCTTCGCCAATGTAACCTGCAGCAGTTTATCCAGCAGGCAGGGACTTCGCTGCCCCCACGGCTCCAGGGCTCCGAGCCCGGCCCAGCCTCCCCAGGATTGCAGCAGGTGAGAGAACCTCAGGAGCTGGGCACCAGGGGAGCCCAGTGATGAGCACACTCCCTCCTGGGAGTTCCTGGGCCCGCTCCCTGCCTATGGCTCCTCTGTGTCCACCGCAGGGCCCTCCAGCCTCTCCAACAAGCTCATCCCACGCTTTCCCGAGATGCCCAGCCTGAGCCCTGAAGGACGTGTGAGTCTGGCTGCCTCTGCTGCTCTAGGAAGAGGGCAGGGAGAAATGCCCTCTAAGAAGGGAGCCCGTGTGCCCGCCTGGCTGGCATCTGCCTCGTCCACCAGTCTTCCTCCTCATCACTGCTCAGCTGCTAGGCCCATGGCAGCCCATCCCCTCTTGGAGAGTGAGGGTGGGTGGACAGGACACTCTGGCTAGGCTCCAGCTGTGCCTGGGGCCGGCACAGTCATCTTCCTCCCAGAGGCAGCTCGTGTGGGCCCTGAGGCCATGCCGAAGATGGTCCCTGCCAGGCCAAGGGCCCCACATCCCAGAGCAGTTCAGCTGGGCCAGGAGGCAGCCAGCGTGTCCCCTGATCCTGGTCCTGCTGCTCTGGTTGGAGATGAGAGAAGGATCACGGACATCTTTCCCATCCTGCCCGACCAAGCTGGGGCAGGAGTCATGGTGCCGTTCCACTCACTGGAGGGAGACCCATGGACAGACACGCTTGTCACCTCTGCCTGGCGCTTCCTTCCTTCCACCCCTAAGATGTGGCCAGGAAACTAGGAGGACCGGGGGGGGGGGGGGGGGGGGCCGGCATCCCATCTCCCTGCTTTGTGTGCAGGGGTGGTGAGATCCCCCAGAATAAATGGACCCAAAGTATGCCGTATCGCTGTACCTGCTGGGTGGGTCTACCTTTGCCGAAGCCCGAGGACGAGGCCTGGAAGGGACAATCTGCAGGCTCTGGGCACAGTCAGGGCCACTCCCAGGAGCCTCTGGAGCAGGCAGACAGGTCCTGCCAGTTAAATAGCTGGAGCCTGGGGATCCCACTTCTTGCCACCTCCTCTGACCTCAAATCCCCACCTTCCCTGTTGCTCCCTCAGCTGCTGCTGGTGGCCTTTCCAGAGCAGGGCATCCCCTCCCGGACCGTCTTCCCCGAAGTTCTAAAGAGACCCAAGGGCCAGGGGCTCCCTCAGAGCAGAGGGAAGGGCAGGCTCAGTGGAATGAGTTTGAGGATCCAAGAGGCACTAGCATGGTGTCGCAGGGCCTGGGGCGGGCCACCGTGGGCACCGGGCCTTCTAGCAGCCTCCATTCCTGCACGCACCTCACCCCGACTCTTGTGCCTGGGAAGGACTAAGAGGCTGATGACAGATGCCCCAAGTCACCGGCCAGCCTGCATCCAGAGAGAGCTCGAGCTCTGGCTCTCAGCCCCACCCCCACCCCCTGGGAAGCAGGTCGGCTTGAGCCACACCTCTCCTAGGCCAGGTAGGTGCCTGGGGAGAGCCTCATTCCTCAGCTCCTTCCTGGAGTCTTGCAGGGTGACTCACGGGCCAGCCGGGCTCCGAGTGCCCTGGGAGCGGGCCAGTGCTGCCAGGCAGAGGACACCAGGCTAGGCAGGCCACCGGACCTACAGCCAAGTGCTCAGGGCCCAGGCTTGAGGCTGAGCCCTGGAAGTTCAAAGGAGGCCCTCTGGGTGCTGAATGTCTGCTCCCTCACGCGGGCCCCCAGACAGTCGAGTCAGTCCCTTAACCCTGCCTTCGCCGGGCTGCTCAGACTGACTGGTTTTGCTGGTGAGAACCTGCCTACCTGTGGGTGGCGCCACATTGCTGAGGCCCCAGACCCCGGGGCAGACAGTTCAGAAGTCCTCACCTTCCTTTCCAAGAGCCTGCCTGCCTCTGGCTCCTCCCGTAGCCCCCAAACCCAAATGGCACCTTTCCTACCCTGGAAGAGCCGGGGCTTCGTCACCCCATGCCCGCGGCCCGAACCTGTGCGGGGCCGGCCAGCCCCAGGTCAGGAGGCGAGCCAGGTGGCGCTTCTCTCTAGTGAGGGAACCCAAGCCCTCATCCACAGCTGGGGTGCTGCTGTGTGAGGGGGAGGCACTGGGGGGCAGGGGGGGCTGGGACACCCGGAGGAGACCTCAGGCTACTGAGCCCCAAACCCTCACTCACCACTCTGGGCCCGGATGGTCGGAGACCACAACGGGAGAGGATGGGGCGCCTAGATCTGGCCCAGGACCCTGGAGCAGCAGGGAGGGCTTGCCTTCGACCTTGAGCCCCCCGCCCTTAGGCCACCCGTGAAGCAGCTTCCCACCAGCCTCGAGCTACCCGGGAGCCTGGGACTGGGACAGCCTTTCCGATCCTACAACCCTCCAGCCCCCTGTGGCCGCCTTAGGAGGAAGCCAGGCTCAGCTCCCTGCCAATCGCCCAAAACTGTTGCCCTGAGTGCCAGCAGACCAAGGAGCAACCCGAGGGGGGTCTGGGGCCATAGTGGACACGTGGTTCTGTCAGCAGGTCACGAGTTTATTGTCAGTGCAGGCTGGGGCTTCCTACCCCACCCAACGAAGGACGAAGGACGCTTCTTTGAGGAAGGACCTCTCCCATCTCCCCTTGGGCTGCTTAGCGACCTGAATGGAGAGGAGAGAGAGAATGGGGGAGGGGCCCTCCAATGGCAGCTTCCACCTCCAGACCCCACCATGCAAGGGCCGTCTACACCTGTCTGTCCTCCCGTGCAGGCACCGGGCAGCTTCCAGTTAGTTCCCCAACTAGAGGAAGGCAGTCGGGGCCCCTTGGCTTTGAGGCAGGGGGCCACAGGGAGCCACAGCAGGCTCAGCTCACTCCATCTTCACCCAGACGGTTTGGACCTCAGCCACAGCCGAACCACAGACTGTCCTGCAAGAGCACAAGGGTTAAGAAGATGCCCAGACTCGGGCACTGCCCTCCAGGAAAGGCCCAGCCAGATGGCACACTTCCAGGTCCTCACAGCTGCACTGATGGACCTCAGGGCCACGCCCCAGGGGGTCGCAGGTGTGGGTTGGGGGGGGAGGGGGACCTTCAGCAGTAGCAGGAAGTTAGCCTGACCCAAGGGCCGGATTGTGATTGAGTGGGCAAGGCAAGGCCAGCACACACCTCTGGGGGCTCCTCTGGGCAGGAGCTGGCTGGCTGGTGACAGGACAGGGGGCTGAAGTCCAGGCAGCCGGCTAGAACGAAGAAGAGCTGGGAGTCGGGGAGAACTCCCAGAAAACCCTGCCGTTGACCCTTTGGACAAATGGTATGGCCTAGGACTCTTGGCCTCAGCTTATTGTGGAGCTTGGAGGCGGGGGACTCTCCGAACCCTAGGAAGTGCCCCCACCCTTCCCAGTGGCGAGGCCCAAGCCCTGAGCCACAAGGGCCCAGGTAGGGCAGGGCCACAGGGCTTGGCAGAGGACAAGGGCCGGCAAAGGAAGCCTGATGTTCTCTGGCTCCCAAAGACGGGGGTCTAGAAAAGAGACGGGCCCCTCCTCTGCCGCCGTGCCAGCAGCCCCTCTCCGAGCACCCTGGAGAGCAGGTCTGATGGTCCGCGGTGCTCTGGGAGGAGCCGGGCCAGCTCCTCAGTCCAGCTGTGGGCCGGCTGCACGGTAGCCGCTGTCACACGCACAGTGGGTCCTCAGCGCAATGTGCGTTAGTCAGTGGCTCCCCTGCGGCCGGAGGGGAGCGCCGGGAGCCTGGAACGCAGACCTGGACACCAGAGAGAGCCCCGCAGTGAAAGCCTGGAGACCAGAACGCAGCATCCAGAGCCTGACAGTCACAGGCCGCTGGAACCCCCGGGCTCAGGGCAGGGTACACGGGCGACTGGAACCCCGGACAACAGGAGACTAGATCCGAAGCTGGAGTCCGGAAATCAGAGCCCGCAGCAGCGCTAGAACTCCGGGTCGCAGGAGACCAGACCCCGATCCTTGGGGCTCGTGCCCGGAGAGCTGGAGTCCGGCTGGGTCTGGGGACTCGGCTCCGGTGGCCTCCCTCCCGCCGCCCCGGCTCCAGCGCGGAGCCTCCCTGGGCCGGATCCCAGCCGCCTGGGCTGCGCCGGCCCCGGCCTCCGCCTCCCCTGGCTGGAGTGCGGCCCTCCGGGGCCCCATCTTCCAGCAGGCCCCAAGATCCCCCCCAGACCCTAAACCGAGGCCGCGCTCCACGGCCGCCCAGAGTTCCCAACCTTCGGTCCCGCCCCGCAGATCACGCCTCCTATGCAAATTACCCGCTCGCCTCCCAGCCAATAGGAAGCCGTTCTGGATCCGCCCCCGCCGCTGGTACAGCCAATGGGCGAGTCGCGGGGCGTGGCCTTCCGGCCCCGCGCTGGTGGTAGACCCCTGTGCCTGGACCTAGAGCCGCGCGGCGCGTTCGTTTCTGCACGTCTTCCTTCTGGGCGGAACCATTTCCCCAAGGATGGGGGGAGGTCGCCTCCGAAGCGAGTTCCCATCCCCTGCCTGGCAAAGCCACGCCCCCAGCGGGACTGGGGATGGAGAGAGGGAAAGATCGCCCGCAGGATCCAAACAGGCCGAGGCAGGGAAGCTGATGAAGTGCCAGCTTCCCCCTTGGCTGCCGCAATGGTCCGGACCACACCCGACGGCCACGCAGGTCCTTAAGGCCGCGGCTGCTAGGCACGTAACCGCCGGAGGCGCGCACGCACACTGGGCCCCGCCCCTACCTCAGTAGTGCGCGAGCCGCCCACCCATACAGAGCTGTGGCCTCACGGAGGATACCCAACGTAATATCCGCTGCAGCCGCGCGGGGGCGCCAAAGCCCTACAATGTCCTCGGGCTTTTCCTCCTAGGTTTTTCGTGTCTCCTTCTCCCCATCTGCTGATTCTGCCGCGCATCCTCCTTCAGGTCTCCAGCTCCTGAGCCCCTCCTCTGCTGCTGTCCTAGCTCTCTGAACCTCCTCGCCCACCCTCCTCTCTTCCCTGTCTCCAGCCTCCCCATCTCCTTCCTCTGTGGACTTCTCTCTCCTTGACGTCATCCCCTTTCTACCTGCTCTCTGCTCTCTCCATCTCCGTCCCCCACACCCATCCTTTTCTCTGGCCACCCTTCTGCTTCCAGAAACCCAAGACTATGGTCGCCTGCTCTAGTTTAGGGCTAGGGAGAAGTCGAAGCAACAGTTTAGACTCCCAGGGCTCAGATATGCCTTTGTGGGCTCTGAAACCCTAGCATTTGGCTTGGCATTCAAGGCCCAATGGGGGTCTTGAACAGCCATCTTCCTTCTTGCTCCTTCCTTTGCCTGGACCAAGGAGAGGCCCACCAGAGGAAGGATTCAAAGGAGGATCCTGGTGATCCCGGAGGCCAAGCTCCCACCAGAGGGGCCAGCAAGCAGCCCATCATGAAAGGACTCTAGCTGAGGGCTGGCCAGCAGCACTGTCTTGGGCTCCCCGCTAGCCTCTCGAGCCCTCCAGCACCCTCCTCCACTGGAGGCCAGCATTGCTGGAGAGACTTCTTCGGTCAGGTCTGCTGCTTGGAAGTCTGGCCTTTTCCAGTCCCCTCCTAGAGTGAGCTGGCAGCCCAAGAAGCTGGGGCGATGTGAGGCTGGTGCATCCTGGCCCGGTCAGGCCACCTCTGAGGAGTGAAGGCAGGAAAGAGGCAGCCCTTTAGCCTGCCAGCTGGGGAGCTGCTGACTCAGGGAGGCAGCCCTTCCCCCAAGCCCCCCAATCTTTCTCTCCAATCCCAAGGAACTGTGAGCCCGGGAGGTCCATCCCTCTTAGGACCCAGCTTCCCACACACTTCCCACACTAGCAGCCTGGTGAGCTCAGAACCCCTTCCCGCTCCCTCCACGCAGAGCTTTGGCTTGTGCCCCCAGAAGTGACCAGGGCCGATTCCCAGAGAGAGCCCTGCAAAAGGACAAGGGCCCCTGTGGGCAGAACTGTCCAGAGCGGCTCTTTGGCTGGTGGCCGGAAGTCGTTTGGGGAAGGGCTGAACCAGAATCCTCTGGGGCTGGAAGAAACAACGCTGGGCGGGAGCCCGCCGTGAATGGACACAGAGCCAGGACAGCCAGTGAACCACCCGGACCGGCTCGGCCCTTCTCGGCAGTCCGATGACCCAAGAGAGTTCCAAAGGCCTCCCCCCGGCGGTGGAAGGGAACCACTTTTCACTTGATTTTTTTCCTCGGTTTTCTTGGTTCGCAGCACAGTCACTATGGCCGTGTTTAACTTCCATGGGGGAGGGGGAGGAAGGAAGGGAGAAAGTCTGGAGCTCCACCTTTGAGAAAATGCTAAAAAGGATCATTACAAAGAATGAAAGTGTCTTCATTTTCTGGTGGAAAGAGGCTCCAGGCCCACCTCTCTGGGACTGTTAGAATGTTTTCAGATCCTGCCTGGGAAGCCCTTCCCCAACAGGGGCCCCATCTCCTCCAGGCCTCCTCCCCAGCTTTCTGGCTCCACAGAAGCCTGGAACCAAAGCATCTGCTTCAGGGGGTTACCCCTCCCCAAGGGGAGGGCCCCGTAGCGCCTTCCCTGTGCAAAGCACATAGTGGGGCCTCAGTGCACGTTTGTGAGCCTCCAGTTGTGCCCGGAGAATCATCCCAGTAACTGAGTCTGAACCACCAATGCAAGAGGCAAAGGGACTTTGTCTTAGTTTAAAGCAAGGGTCTGACACTGAAGGGCTGATGTGTGACCCTGGGCTGTGCCTGAGCTGGGTATTGACAGAGGGGGCGGGATAGGGGGAGGTCTCCAAGGTAGGCGGTCCAGCAGGGGAGAGGTCTGGGAGGTGGGCGGTCCCTTCAGCTAAGCCCAGAAAGTCTGGAAGCCAAAGCTTCCTAAGTCAGGAATTCCTACAGACAAGCCTGTTTCACTATAATGTTATAAGAGAGTCTGGATTTTTAATTGACTCTGGGTTCTGCATTGTCTGGTTAGCATTCTCAGGTCAGTGCCAAGAGGGTCCAAATGCAGGGAGGAGGGAACGGAAGCTCCAAGATGGGGAAACCCTTGTCAGGATGAGCCCATCCCCCCACAGCTTCTGACCACCAGCTCCAATTGGCCACATGAACTTGGCAGCAGTTCTGAGTGGACCAGACACCGTGGCCCGCGAAAGGGCCACACTGCAGGACAGAGGGTCCCGCCTCACTTTTCCCATTCTAGCCCTGACATACTTCTGTGAGGGGCCGATCCACAGCGGGTAAAGCTTTTTCCCTTGAGGAGTCTCAATCTTCTCCCCTGCAAAATGGGTGTATTTCCTCTAGCCCAGAGGCTGCCTGCTCCCCAAGTCCATGCACAATCCAAAGCCCTGGGCTTTTGCCCTCCACAGGGTTGCCAGGTGAGCAGGGAGAGGTAGGTGCTTCTGAAGTGTTTACTAGGTGCCATTCCCTTACTTTTGGCTTTGGTTTGTCTTCTGACACACAGGCTGTGCATACTAAATGCTTAGCTTAAGCACTTGATTGTTCTCCTTCTCCTGGTAATCTCCAACTCGGACTGCACAGCTGCTAAATTTGTATTTCTGAAGCCCAAGGCTGACCAGACCAGCTCCAGAGGGCCCAGTGGCTCCCTAGTGCAGTGATGGTGAACCTATGGCACGGGTGCCAAAGATGGCACACAGAGCACTCTCTGTGGGCATGTGGCCACTCTCCCTCCCCACCCCCAGAGTTTGTTACTAGAAAGGCAGAGGGGCTTAGGATGGGCTGCTCCCTTCCCTCCCCACCCCTCAGGAGCCCTTCCTCCCACCCCTGTGTGGGGTAAGGGGGCGGCAGGGCCCACCCAGCATTGGGGGAGTGGCATTCAGTCTTAAAAGATTCACCATCACTGTGTCTCAAAGACCAAATGAGTCCCTGTTTGGTTCTTGGAGCCCTTCTCAGACTGGCTCCAGCCACTGCTGCCCTGAGCCTTACTTGGCTTTTTTTTTTCTTCCTTTTCTTCATCTCCTCTCCAGGCTCTCAACCACAAATCTCTCAGAGACAGGAATCTCTCTCCTTGAGGAACCCTTGGGACCATTCTCAGGGCCTAGCACTGTCAATATTAGCTATTGTTAATATTATTATCAAGATAATATTATTATCAAAGAGTAAGTAGAAGGAAACAAGTGTTTAAGGTGCCTACTGTGTGCTGGCAGCTGGGTGGCACAGAAGATAGATTGCTGGACCTGGAGCCAGGAAGACTCAGCTACTGGAGTTCAAATGTAGCCATGGACATTTCCTAGCTGTGTGACCCTAGGCAAGTCACTTATAACCTTTCTTGCCTCAGTTTCCTCCTTTGTCAAATGAGCTGGAGAAGGAAATGGCCAAGCAATGACTGCCAAGCAAACCCCAAAGGAGGGACACAACTGAAGAATGAAAACAGCAGGAAACCCTGTACTAAGCATTTTACAGTTGTCTCCTTTGACTCTCAAAACAGCTCTGGGAGATAGGTTCTATGATCATCAACTCCATTTCACAGATGAGGAAACTGAGGCAAACATGCTAGGAAGTGTCTGAGGTTGAATTTCAAATCTGGTCTTCCTGACTCTAGGTCCATGGCTCTGTCCATCTTTGCACTACCTAGCTCTTCTACCGTTTATATTTGCTGTCACACACAACTCCACCAACAATGCACCAGCTTGCCTGTCTTCTGCCAGCCCCTCCAACAACTGTTCTTTCTCCCTCTTCTCCTTTGCCCATCAGGCTTTGGCTAGCATCTCTGGGTTGCTTTCATTGACATATCTCTAGGTCCCAGGGGGCTCCCCGATGGTCCTTCTCCTAGGTGGAAGTACAGAGGGACAGACCAACTGATGGATGGCAACGAGGAAGCCAGCCTAGGGGGCGGGGCGGATTGGAAGCCCGCCCCCTCCTGCAGCTCCGCCTCCGCGGGCCCCACCCCCGGCTTCCTCCCCCCCCCTAGGAGTTCCAGGGAAGCTTTGAGCTCTCTCTCTCTGTGTCTCTGCGCACGCGCTGCTTCGGAAGCTAAGGTGGGGGGGTAAAGCTCTGAGTGGCCGGTGCCATTCCTCGGTGAAGGTGGGGGAGGCAGAGAGGGACGTACCATTCCACAGGGGGGACGCCACTCGGTGCAGTGCAGGCCATACTAACAGAAAGAGGGGGAGCAGTGGAAGGCCGTAACCCTGAGGGGCGACGCTTCTTAGCAGCATCTCCTTTCTCTGGCTCTGCTAGGGACAGCATGAGGCCAGGGCAAAGCCTGGGCCCCCGCGCCGCATCTAACCTGAGGCGATACCGGCCTTTTCATGCCTGCGGCACCGCCTCCCCCTTGTCGTTCTCATGGATCCGCCCAACGGGCGGCGAGGGCGGAGACATCCCCGGAAGTGGCACCAGTGCACTTCCGGGTCGGGAGCGCGCTGGCGGCGACGGCGACGGCTGGGATCTGGGCGGCCGCGTCCGGGGCCTAGTTCGGTGGCAGGGACGGGAGTCAGATCCGGGGCCCGGGCTGGGCCGGAGTGGAAGTGGGAGCCGGAGCCGGATCTGGACCGAGATCGCACCCGAGCCGCAACGAAGCGGGAGCAGCGCCGGGGCCGGTGAGTCCTCGCCCCCGGGCGCGTGGCTCCTCTGGCCCTACTGCCGCCGGGCCCTCCTGTTCTGCGCCGGCCCCAGGCCCGCCCAGCAGGCCTGGCGGCCGGCTCTGCCCCGGCGAAGCCGCGGAAGCCAGAGGCCCCGGGTGGGGGCGGGGGCGCCCAGAAGTGCCGACGAGTCTTTGTCAGCCGGGAAGCGAGATTCAAACCCGGGAACTGAGGCGTCCTTCAAGGCCACGGGCTTCGCCTGCACCCGGCAAAGGCGTGGAGGGAAGAGACCTCGGCCTCTCAGTCCCTGGTGGCGGGGTTGGGGGGTGGGGGGGAGGCGCAACCCTGGTCCCCTCCATCCGAGCCTGGCCTGGAACAGACACCGGGTCTGTGCCGTCTTACCCCCCCTCCCCGCAGAGCCACTCCCAATGTACAGCCATGGATGAGGACAGTCAGGACGAGCTGATCCACAGGGTCCGTGGGCAGCGCGGAGGAGGCGGGGGCCGAGGGGGCCGGCGCCACCTGGAAGTGTTCAGCGAGGAGGAGGGTGAGGCCCCCCCCAGGAGGGAGAGAAACCCGGGGGAAGTAGGGGCTACAGGGCACGGGCCCCAGGGCAGGGATGGGGGGTGGCAGGGCCGCCCTTCCTCAGGTCTCTGTGTCCTACCAGACGACAGCAGTGAGCAGGGCCCAAGCGGAGCCTCTGGGGACGACCCTGACAGCAGCAGCAGTGAGGAGGAGGAGGAGGAGGATGGAGAGGAAGGCTCCGGTGAGGACCCCTGCTGTGGGGTAGAATCCTATTTCCAAGCTGGCAGAGCTGGGCCTAGGGGCTGCCCCCTCCCCATGCTCCCCCACATCTTCTGCCCATGCCTGGGCTTCCCCGGGCTGCTGTAGGCGCAGGGGAGGGCACAGTTCAGACAGTCGCCTGCCGAGTGGGTGCTGCTGAAGTGACCCCTGCCCTTCTCCAGATTGGGAGAGTTCTGAAGATGATGGCGACTCTACAGAGGGAGAAGGGCCAGAGGCGGCTTTGGGGACCACCCCAGAGCCCCCCAAAGGACAGCCAGAGCCTCTAGCCGGGGCAGGTGTCAGCTCCGATGAGGATGCCGAGAGCTGCCCCATCTGCCTCAATGTGTTCAGGGGCCAGGCGGTGGGCACCCCAGAGAACTGCGCCCACTACTTCTGCCTCGACTGTATAGTGGAGTGGTCCAAGGTAAGGCGAGGGGGCTTTCCTCCTGCTTTTCACCATGGAGGGCCTGTGGGCACTGTAGTCACAACAGGCCTCGTTAGCTGTGTTTTGGGGGGACGTTAGTGCCCCGACTGCAGTGTGGCCGGTTTGCTGCCTGTGCCCGGGCTGCCCTGCAGCTGGCAGAGCAGGGAGCCCTGATTCGGGATTTCGTGTGCTTCTTGTAGAATGCCAACTCTTGCCCCGTGGATCGAATTCTCTTTAAGTGGATTTGCATTCGGGCAAGATTCGGCGGCAAAGTCTTGAAAAAGGTGAGTGCGCGTCCACAGGGGCGTGGGCGTGGGGCGGGCGAGTCCCACGTCATTCATTCTTCCTGCCTGGGCAGCCCTTTTTCAGCGTTCTTCTGGCCAGTGATGGACCTTGGGCGAGCCATCAGTTAATTGACTAGCATAGATGAGGCACTTCCCCCAGGATGCCCCACAGTATTGCCAAGAGACTCCTGAGGGCATGGAGGGAGCGTGTGACTATGGAGGCCTTGGATTACAAAGGTCAGGAGAGGGCTGGTCTCTAGCTCACAGATGGGCAAACCGAGCCTCCGAGACAGGTGCTTGGCAGGATTTGAGCCTGGGGTCTTGGGCCCTCCCCTCTAGGCCACCTTTGCCCCTGCCCATCAGTCAGTCGGATGACCAAAAAGGCCCTGTCTCTTGCTAGATCCCTGTGGAGAGTCAAAAGGCCCTCCAGGCTGAGGAGGAGGAAGAAGACCCAACCTTCTGTGAGGTGTGTGGCCGGAGCGACCGGGAGGATCGGCTGCTGCTCTGTGATGGCTGTGACGCCGGGTGAGTGTCGGGCCCAGGGCGGAGCAGCTGCCTTTCTCATGGGTCTACTCCTGGGTACATCTGGCACAGAGCTTCCCTGGGAAGGGAGGATCAGCAAAGCCTTCCTGGCTGGGGGAGGGGGGGTGTAGGGCAGGCACTTCATATCCCCCTCTGCCTGCTGCAACTTCAGTCCCCCATCCCCTTCCTGGACTCCATGATGACGGCCCCAGGTCAGTGCTCACAAGGGTGAGCCCTTTCTCCCCTCAGGGCCTGTCCTGCCATCCCTCAGGGTTACTGTCTTCTTTTTTTGCCTCTAAATTCCAGACCTCCCTTGAGGCTCCATTTGTGCCCATATTAAGGCCCTGCCTGGGCTGCCTACCCCCCCCCCACCCCCACCCCCCCAGCCTCTTATCAGATCAGTCATGGGCTGGGCTTGGGGTGGGAGGAGGGTCATCCCTGGTACTCTTCGCCACCAAGAATTTAGGCCCAGCAGAGGCTCAAAGTCCACAAAGTCTCGAGGCCTTGGAGGTTTTTTGTGAGGGGGAGAACCGGCCCATTGGGCTTGCTCAGGAGAACTTAGCTTTTGTCAGTAAGCCTGTTGGGGGAGGCCCTAACCACCAAAGCCTGGCCCCGGTACTCTCCTTGCCATACCAGCTGGTCTTGTCTGTTGGCTCTCGGGCCAGCCCCAGCGGGCAGCCTCTCTGGTAGAGCCTGAGCCCCCTCCCAGGCCCCGCCTG
>NW_025384697.1:0-4122 GCF_016433145.1 Gracilinanus agilis
GTATATATATGTATATATATATAATCATAGAAAACAGACTTTTTTTAGAATAATTGTTTTCTCCCAGCACCCTCCATTCATATTCATTGGTTTTGGGCCATATTAATGAAAATTTTACTATGCTATGAAAGTCAAAGTACTGTAATACCTAAAATATACTCCCTCACTTTAGTTGTTCAAATCACATTCTGATAGAATCCATGTGATATCAATAAAATAATGGTAATTTAAAACACTAGGTTAGAGTTACAGAAATATGTTGCAGTATTAACAATGTAGACTATAAAGGAGTAAGAACCAAAGAATCAGAAAGGAATAGAGGCATACAAGACTAAGCAAAACTTTCAAAGATTCATAGATAATAAGTAAAGCATCAAGAAATGAAACGAAGGTGGGAAAATCCTGGTAAATGTGACACGTGTTCTGGAGAAAATTGATGAGGGCAAATCAAAATTATTGTTATTGTTATTAGTATTATTACTATTATTTTAGAGAGCTAGCTAGATGATGTAATAGAGTCTGGGTCTGGAGTCAGGAAGACCAAAGTTCAAATCCAGTGACAGATACTTATTAGCTATGTGACCATGAATAAATCACCCAGCCTCTTTTCGTCTCCATTTCCTAAACTCTAAAATAAGGATAATGATAGCATCTATTTCATTGAGTTGTTATGAGAATAAAATAATATATTTATAAAGTGTTTAGGACAATTTCTGGCATGCAGGAGGTACTATATAAATAATGATCCCTTCCCTTTACTACCATCTTCCAAAGATATCATGAATTGTAACAGAACACATTTACATAGAAGATTGAGGTTTATAAAACTCTTTCCTCACTACAAGCCTGTATTGATATATTACCTTATTTTACAGATGAGCAAACTGATGATAGTGAATGTTAATTGAATTTTTTTTAAAAAAATGTAGTTAATTCTAGAGATGGAAAATAAATTCATATCTGTAGACTTCAATGCTCTTTCTACTTAACTACATTGTCTTGAAAACACAAAGATTAGGGTAATCTAGATTGGTTGCATGGTTATCAAATGTTGGTGGAAGAGAAGACTAACAAAATAGAAAGAAAGATATATTTTTATCATTAAGTAGTTAGCTAAGTTGACAAATGGTAGACCAGGAAGTCATGAGGATTGGGAGACCAAATGATAAAAGAATAATGAACTTTATATAATTGATTAATCAAATGTCTCTGATGATATATCAACAATAAAATTCGTGTCTTGTAGTAAGAATTAATGTGTTTTCAATTTTGGAAAAGGAGTCAAATAGTGAATCTTGTGATTGCTAGTTGTTTACTCCTGT
Organism: Gracilinanus agilis; assembly: GCF_016433145.1. Classification (NCBI taxonomy): domain Eukaryota; kingdom Metazoa; phylum Chordata; class Mammalia; order Didelphimorphia; family Didelphidae; genus Gracilinanus; species Gracilinanus agilis. The sequence continues at coordinate 1,323 of NW_025384697.1, forward strand.
CAGTATAGATATATAACTTCTTTCTACAGTAAACTTACACTTGTACTCTGTTTATTGTTTAGTTTAATTTCCTATTACCTTTTGGTGACAATTCTCAGAAACAAACTTCGCTGTCAAATTGATACCAATCTTGTGAAACTAAGTAAAGAGAAAGGGATTTATTAAAAGAAAAGCCTTAATTCCATGTTAAACTTGAGTTTAAACAGCTCCTTGTATTAGGACATGATCCAGAGAGGTGAATTATTATTAGGTATATTTAGAATAATGGAATCAGAGATATATTGCTCAGAGGGTTCTTAGAACCTATCTAAAAAGAAGGGAAGAAATCCAGAAAGTTCAGAGGAGGCAGTATTACCGTCCTTACATGAATAGGTGGGAGCCACTTATTCTGACATGACTGAATGAAACTCAAGTCTTCTATTATAGAAAAGTTCATGGTTATATTTCACCTCACAATTTGTCAGATATTTCAGTCATGACAATAGAAAATGAAGATAGAGATATAGACGGAGTTTGAGTCAGAGATGGAGAAAGAAATATCATAAATTATCTTGGAATGCTGGCTTTCAGTTGATTCAGGACTGACCTTATGTTGGAGGTGACTCAAGCTAATCCTTGAAAGAAGCTAAGGATGTGAAGAAGAAGACGAGAAGGGGGAATATGACAGATGCAGCCTGTGCAAAAGAATCAAGTTGTGATGTATAGAATATAAAATAAAGCAAACAATGAACAGACCAGTGTAACTGAAACATTGAGTTAAGTAGAGGAAAGTAATAAATAAGGGGAATATGTACCATATGCCTGATTAATGGGCAATGACCAAAGTGGGAGGGGGGTAGGTTATCATTAAAGTTTGAAGAGAAGAGTAAATTGATTAGATCCGTGCATTGGAGTAACTATTTTGACAGATGAATGAAATAAAGAATAGAGAAGAGAGAAACTAGAAGCAGAGAGAGATGATAATTCACTAATAGCTACACTGCTTCTCTTTCCTCTTCTAAGTACTGAATAGAATTAAGTATCAGAAATAGATGTTAAACAAGGATTTCTTTTAGTCTCACTATGCCTTAATTTATGTTATTTTTAATGCTTCCCATTTCTTGTGGGCAATGATTATTGTTGTTGTTTCTTAATTCACTTTTTCACAATTTTATGGACTGCTGCAGGAAATTACAGAATCATTCTGACTAGATCCACTAAACTTCACATTACCTGAGCACAGTTGATCTCTTACTACTGCTCAGAAATTATTTATTCATCTCATCTTGCTCCACTATTATATGTTCCACAGCTTCTATTTAAATCCTTATTCTTAATTTTTTTTCTTCCCTATGACCTCAGCATCCCAACCTCATCTACACTCAGTAAGAACTTTTTTCTTCCTTATTATCCATATTTAATCAATTGTCAAATTCTTGTTCATTCTCTCAATACTTTTCTCTCTAATCTCCCAGTGCTCCAGATCATTTCTTTATCATTTCTTATTTGTAATATAAGAATGGCCTTTTGAATAGTTTCCCAGACATTAGTTTCCAGACTCTCCAGGCCATTCTTCACCCATCTACCAAAATAAGTCAATGTACAGGTCTGAGAATGTCATTATTCTGCTGAAAATCTTCAAAGATTCTTTATAATATGTAGACTAATTTAAAAATGACAAGTTTGGAGATACATAACCACACACACACACACACACACACACACACACACACACACAGAGGGAGAGAGAATGAATTTAAAGGGAGAAAAGATCATACTATTCATTGCTATTTCCAAATTCTATGAACTGTTCCAACTTAATTTTCCAGTTTTTTGCCCCTTACTTATTCAAGTTTCAGTAAAATTGAATTGCTCCTTATTTTTTCTTGTACTCTGCTACCAATCCTTGCCTGCTTATCCTGTGATATATCTCTTATTAATGCATCCCAAAATATATCCACATCAGCCATTTTAAGGTCATATACATATAAGGCATAAACATACACCCTTTGTTGTTTCGGACTCATCATGACTGAGTTTTTCTTGGCAATGATACCAGAGCAGTTTGCTGTTTTCTTCACTAGCTCATTTTACAGATAAGGAAACTGATAGAAAACAGGTCACATAGCTAGAAAATATGTGGGGTAAAATTTGAACTTAGTAAGATGAATCTTCCTGACTCTAGACCCAATGGTTTAACCATTGTACCACCTAGCTACTCCAGTACAGACACACACACATGCGCACACACACACACACACACACACACACAAATCTAAACCTTTAGATTTAATTAGCATAGAGAAGCTTCTCTGTTTTTCTTTTTTCTTTCTCTCAGCCCCAATGTTTTGATTCTGTTTCTGCCTTTGGGTCCTTATATCTCTCTGTGTCTGTCTTTCTCCTTCTTCCTTCTTTCCTCTGTCCCTATGAAACACACACACACACACACACACACACACACACACACACAAACATTAGATTAATTTAAATGATTGGTACTCCCCTTCATTCATGATTACCAATATAAAGGCCTAATGCAAAAAAGCTTTGGATTGCTTAGACTAAATCAAACCAGAGGCAGAAAAATTTCTTATCTAACTTGCCTAAGAGGAAAAAAAACTATCAGGCTAGATTCAAATAGAGGCAGAAAATTATTAGAAGGGAAAAAGTATGTGTTTGTGAGTGAATGATGAAAATAAAGAGATAGACAGAGACAAAAAGAGTAAATACATATGTGTATGAGAATGAGACAGACAGAAAGAGAAAATGAGAGAGAGAGAGAGAGAGAGAGAGAGAGACAGAGAGAGAGAGAGAGAGAGAG
>NW_025384698.1:0-10620 GCF_016433145.1 Gracilinanus agilis
ATATATATATATATATAAATCAATAAGATGGAAATAATGTCTTAAATAGCAGAATTGGCCAAATTGGGTTGGGGAGACAGAAAAGCTCACTATAAAAAATTATTCTTTAAAAATTATAAGTAGGTAATTGAAAGCTAATGACCTCATGATACATCAAGAAAAAAGACAAAATAATGAAAAAAAATAGAAGAAAATGTGAATTATCTCATTGCAAAAATAACTGACCTAGACAATAGACAAAGGAGAAATAATTTAGAAATTATTGTACTAAGAAATAGCTAGTGGATAGAATACCAGACCTGGAGACAGACAAGAAATCCTGGATTCAAATTCAAATTTGGTCTCAGGTACTTCCTAGTTGTGTGATCCTAAGAAAATCACTTCATGCCAATTGTAAAGCCCTTACCAGTCCGCTGCTTTAGATGCAATACTTACTATAAAATCTAAGATAGAAGATAAAGTTTGAAAAAAAAAATGTCTGGACTACCTAAAAACCATGATAAAAAAAAAGAAAAGAAAAGCCTAAACACCATATTTCAAGAAATTATCAAGTAAAATTTGGATTTTTTGGAACTGTCCCAATTTGGAACTATGCCGAAGGCCTATAAAACTGTGCATATTCTCTGACCTAGCCATACCACCACTTTTTCTATTTCCCAAAGTGATAAAAGAAGGACCTATGATGAAAAAATGCTATTGACCTCAGAGATAGAACTGATGAAATCTGAGTGCAGATGAGAGCATATTTTCCTTGTTTATTTTTTGTCTGCATTTTCTTTTGTAACATGACTAATATGGAAATATGCTTTACATAACTTCATGCATGTAATTGACAGCAAATTACTTGCCTTCTCAAGAAGGGTAGATGGGAAGGATAAAGGGAGGGAATTTGGAAATCAAAAGTTTAAAAATTGTTTATTAAAAATTATTTTACATGTAATTGGGAAATAATAAGTTAAAATATGTTTTTAAATTAAAAAAAGATGATGACGTCTTTTATCTTTACTAATCAATAGTAACTAATATACACATGGCCACCTTTAAGGAGAAAAAATTAAAATATTCCTGTGAGACTTTAAGACAATATTAACATCACTTTTATGTGGCCTATGGAGCAGGTATGCCCTCATATGGGAAAAAGGAAAAGAAAGGAAAAGCTCTTAAATGAAATCAATAAATCAATTTACAAACATGTATTAAATACCTAATATATGACATGCTCTGGGCTAGATATTAAAGATACACAGACAAAACAGTTCCTGCCCTCACGGAGTTTGCATCTAGAGAAGAAGACAGGAAAAAAACATTTATAGAATGATGGGTGCTTTCCTCCTTCTTTTCCATGCACTTCTCCCATATTATTCTCATTTTTAACTCTTCTTTCTCTTCTTCTTTCCTCCTCTTACACTTTCATTATGAAGTTTAGGGTTCAACCTGATGGGGGAGCCTGTAATTGGTTACAAAATGCAAAAAAAAAAAAAATCTGGATGTGTGAATAGGAAGTATGATAAGCTACCAAAAAAAAAGTTAGAGGGTAAATCTGCAGCAGGTGTTAAAGGTATACTGTCTTGGATAGACCTGAATCAGAGCAGGTATAGCTTTGTAGATAGTAACCAGTTTCTTCCATGCTTCCTTACTAAAAACGAGCTACTTGGGTTTTGATATATTTCCTACGCCTAGTATGCACACTTGGCAGTATCTCTAATCAAAGTATTTTGGGACCCATTAAGCAATTCTACATGTTGAGCATGAAACAATACATATCTGGAATACTTAAACATTAATTTTAATTTTTTAAAAGCTTGGCTTTGAGATGAACTGGAGGTTCTTAGGATTTTTCCTTTCTACGACAGGTTAAATCATAAGAGAAATGAATAAATATTTATTGATGGATTGATTGATTAATAATGTATGAATGAGGGTTTTGACAAGACTTAGGAAGAACAAAACCATGTCTACAAACATTAATGTCAAATTTACCTTTGCAAGGAGAAGTGTAAGCAAAACATAAAACTATAAAGAAAAGGCAAAAGAAAAATATAACTTTTAATCATTATTTTAGTGTTTCAATGTCTGTGATTTTGGCAATGGGTACTCTTCCACCAACAAAGTCTGTATATAGTACCCTCTATATCTTAGCATATAGGTCCCTCAACATTCCCAAGCATAGCCCAAATCAGATTAAAATGTAATTGGGAAATACTTAGCTAAGCAGATAAAAATACAAATAAACATAGATTACATGAGTTACATATGGATTAATGGCCCAGGTTTCTATCTGATTTGGATTCCACTAACTTAGAAGTGGGTCTTCATGAGTTGTTATATCTAAAAATTTTATCACCCTAAAGCTATAATACTTTGATGATCCTCCCTCAAATGAATTTGGACTGGCCAATCACCAGACCCATATAGAGCATATACAATATGTGAGGAACTACTATATAATTATCAGGAACTCTGGGTCACATCCCAATCACAAGAAAACATATGAATTGGATTTCAGTGAAGAAAACAGATACTATCCTTTGAAGGTGATCATTGGATCATCTATTTAGAACTAGAAGGGATATCTGAATTCATCCACTCCAACTTTCTCATTTTATAGAAGAGAACATTTTGAGAGGTAGAGGGGTTAAGAGACTCTTGACCAACGGTACACAGATAGTAAGAACAGCCAGGATTTCAACCCATTCCAGGTTTTGAATTGGCAGGAGGCTTCCAAACACCAACACCAAGATCCTGCAAATCATCACTATAACCAAGTGAGATATTACATCTAACTCTTTATTATAGACTTTAAAGAACTACATAAATTTCAATTCTTTTTTTAATTACTGTTTTAACCCATTTAGTGAATATTAGAAAAAATGCTGTTCATCTCTTCTTCCAGAATAGTAGAAAATGCTTCAAAGTTCCTTTCTTACTATTGCTTCTCATTTTCTCCTATTATTTTTATCCTCCTATTATTCTATTTTCTTTTTTCCCACTCTCCTATTTCTAGCTCCTCTCCTTTCTTCCCATAGTTTAGTTGTATATATGAGAAAGGCTGGATTTAAGGAAAGTTTTCCATGTGGGTGGTGAGCCTATCCATTTTGGTGCTGATCCTTGGACATCAGACATTACTTCTTCCTGAGACCATGCCCAAAGCCTTTCTAGCATGGTAGAACTTGCCTTTCAATGGATTTGCACATCCAAATATGCCATGCCCCCTCTCCTCCAAGAATCTATAATCTCCAGATTGCAGCCTTTGTAATAAATGATCTCTGACATCCCCTCTAATTCTCACATCCACTGGTTTTATAGCTGTGTGCCATTGTCCTTCCTTCATTCTTCTCAAACTTCTTTGATTATTCTTTTTCTTAATGTTATGGCTCCATTTTCTTCCTCCTAAATGTATCCCCTATTAGATGCAAAGTAATGGGGAAGGAGTGATAAAGGTGAACAAGATTCTGAATCTTTTTTTCTCTAAAGTTAGCCAGACTAATCTTATGAGTATCAACAATCCTTTTAGTTAGCCTCTTTCCATTTTGTAGAAATTTCTAGAGTTTACGGATCATAGCCATCTAAAATTCATGCATGTATTTATGTGATGGAGATAGATAAATAGACAGATAGACAGATAGATAGATAAAAAGAAACAATTTAAACATGTAAACCAGTGATTCCCAAAGTGGGTGCTACTACCACCTGGTGGGTGCTGCAGCAATCCAGAGAGGCAGAGATGGACCCAGATGCATTTATCTTTCCTATTAATTGCTATTAAAATTTTTAAAAAATTAATTTCCAGGGGGCTAAGTAATATTTTTTCTGGAAAGGGAGCAGTAGGCCAAAAAAGTTTGGGAACCACTGAATTTTAAAATAATCTTATGAGTATCAATAATCCTTTTAGTTAACCTCTTTCTAGTTTTGCAGAAATTTCTAGAGCATGCATGTACTTATGTGATAGAGATAGGTAAATAGACAGATAGACAGATAGATTGATAGAAAGTAACAATTTAAACATGTAAGAGGGTACCCCCTTCAAAGGTGGACAGTTATACTAATGAAAAATACATTTGTGAGAAACTGAAAAAGGAGAGAAATATAGAGTAAAGATGACTCAGGTGAACAATGTCCCAGCATCTAATTGACATGAAAACTTTGAAGTTAATAGCTAGGAAACTAGTTCCCATAATTCTTTGGTGACTGTGGGACAAATATATAATGTTTAGTATGATGATGGAATGTAAATTTGGATTTATCATGACAAAAAAGAGGTGAGTCATCTCACTGAAGAGATTCTGTTTCGGCCCATTAAAATAAGCTGAGCTTAGGGCACAGAGAAGTACTCAGATCTGAGAAGTCATTTCAGGAGAGATCTCAAGTTAAAATGTTCAGTGTAAAAACATTTCAGCCCACAGGGGATATATGTTCAGTCCCAAAGTGGTTAAGGAAGAGAAAGTTTCAAGGAGGAGTAGACATGAGAAAGAAGTGGAAATATGCATACAATAATTCCTTTGGTAATAGCCACTATCCACATTCAAACTATGTTAAAGAACAGCACAAAAGTACCAGTAAAAACTACGCAATTCAGCTTTAACATATACACATATACATATTATCATATCTTAAACCTTAATGCAAAATTGAGAAAGAATCAGACCATTTCCTAGAATTAGAGAATCCTCAAACCTGACAGGGGAAAGGTCCCAAGAGCCCACCAAGTCCAAATCTTATTAGACAGATGAGTTTCCAGCATGATTATTGTCCTGCTGAACATTTTGTTTCTTAATCATCTTTAGGAGTAACACCTAAACATATGGGGTGGTTTGACTTTTTCTCATTTCATTAAACAAATTGCCTGGCTAGGTTTTTCCTACTGAAGTACAGCTGCTATGCTAATACCAAAAATATTAAACATTAATAAGGAACTTATTTGAAAAAAATCACTGTTTCTGTTGTTATTCTCATCTCAGGTTTATTTTTAATAGAATCTCAGGAAACATTTCTCTCTCTGCCCTCAAGAGCCTGAGACAATGAAGCACACAATATATATATATTTAGCCGGTCTTCATTCTGCCCTGGGATCTGAGAGCAGAAGCCCAAATGCTTATAACAAGTAAGCTGGGAATATTACCTTATGGACACATTTTTAATAGCATCTCTTCTACTTTGTTCATTGCAGCAGGAAATGCCTTTGACTGTGGCTTGAGTACATTACAGATTTGGTTTGATGTGTTCCCTGCCACTTCAGTTTATAATGCAATATCCTCTGGCTTTATTTTGTAATATTTTGTGTCTTTTGTAGTATATACTCAGCATCCTTGGGTGCTTTACCAAGTTAAATAATACACTTGGAGAGCTAAATAGGAGCAGAGGGAGAAGAAAACTAAAAAGCTGATAACAGGGAAGAGAGTATATTTTCCAGGAAGATTTTAAAACAAATAGATGCTACTTGGCTGTCTGGTTGACCCCAAGAAAAATTGTGAAGGAGGTTAAGTTTAAATTCGAGTCGTATTCTAACCCATCTCCTCCTACTTATTGTCCATCCTTCATTTTTCTAAGAATGATGACAACACTGGGTGAATTGGTGAAGTGGATTTATGTAAGGCAGAGTTGTGCAGAGTCATTCGCCTCCCTCTCTCTTCCAGAGTCATTGAAATCCAGTGGCAAGACAAAAGTCAGGATGACTGGTAACAGTCTGGGATTCAATGGATGACTTTGCTTCCTAGATGAAACTGCTTCCTAGCGCCTGCTTTATCCCCTTGCATGACTGGAACAAAATTTTCTCATCTGCCAATTCTTCTCCAAAAAGTTTTTTTTTTTTAAATTTACCTTCTGTCTTAGAATCAATGCTATGTATTGGGTTCAAAGTAGAAGAGTGGTAAGGACTAGGCTTTGGCATTTAGGTGACTTGTCCAGGGTCACACAGCCCTGCAAAGTCTTTGTGTAGACACCTCCCCAACCCAACAATGAGTTTGAGACCTGTCAGTTACTTCAACCTGGTTCAATCTGCAGATGGTTTTAATGAAGTTGGATCTGTTGTATACACTATATAGCTTTTTGGAGTCACAGATAAAAAATATTGGGTAAAAGATAGACAACAAAGGTGAATGGGCAGCCCTGAAAAGCGCTAGGCAAGCTCTAACACCAGAGATGGTAATCCTCCCAGAATACTGCATACACCTCCTTCCTCCTACTATACCATCTCTTATTGTTATATCTTTTCTTCTCACTTCAGTGTTACTCTCAGGGAACTGTAAGGACCTACATTGCCTCTCAGTCTGCTACAATCAGGTGCCCCAAGGAAACTTATGTCCTTCCACCTTGTCCACCCTTCTTCATTGTGATTATTTCTCCTTAAGGAAGCAAGCTTGCTCTACTTTTTTTTCTCTCTCAACATTCTATGTGTATACTTTGAGAATCCTCAAACTTCCTCAACCTGAATTAAGACAAGGGATCATGCTGTCTTGGTCACATTGAGACCATATAGGATCTTAGAAGAAGGCAGTCTCTCCTCTCTACCACCCAACTCCCAAAGACACTCTTAGCTCTTATCCATAAGGAAATAACCATGAATGTGGTAAAGAAAGTGAGAAATTACAACAAAGCAAAAAGATACGGAGTCAGATCCCAGTGTAATTTCTTAAATTAAATTCCATAAACATTTATTTATGAGGCAGCTAGGTGGCTTTGTGAATAGAGAAGCAGATCTGGAGACATGAACTCCTGAGTTCAAATCTAGACTCAGTCACTTCTTAGCTGTTTGATGGTAAGCAAGTCACTTAACCCTAAATGCTTAGCCCTTGCTACCACCAATGCCAAGGCTACATATTAATTCTAAGGCAGAAGGTAGGACTTTACAAAAAATATTGTCTGCTGTGTACCAGGCATTGTGCTAAGTGGCTAGAGATACAAAAAAAAAAAAAAAAGACAGTCCCTGCCCTCAACAGGCTGATAATCAAGTAGGTGAAGACAACAGCAAAAAAGAAACTGAAAAGAGGGTGGGGAGGGTATGCAGCACAGGGACATGATGTTCTGTGGAGTTAAAACCAAGCAGAACTATTGATGGAAAATGGAGATTTATCTGGAAAGCACTAGGCTTTAGAAGCTTATTGACCTCCCCACTACTCTTCTAATCATGGAAGAGTGGCAGCTGAGAAAGCTAAAAAAAGTATTAAGTATCAAAAACTGAGTTAATCAGCATGCTGAGAGATCATGTGAACAACTTATCCTAGGTGAGGTATGAGGTTCTGAGGAATCAAAATGCCACCAGGCAAAAAAAAATTTTTTATCATTTTGGAAAGAAGAATATAATATTATCCCTTTCTGATACATTTTTTTTATCTACTTAACTGTGTCTCGTTATTTTAAAATTTGAATGTTATTATTTCTTTAGCAACCAATGTAGCCAGTGATTAATAATGACAAGGCTATTCTGGTACAGCTTTCCCCACCTCCCTGCAGCCATTCTCCCCCTAGTTATTTGTATGTAGAAATTGTCTCTAGATAGTAAATTTCTGGAGGGCAGTAACTCTGCTTTCCCTCTATTTGTATCCTCCATGGGGCTAGCACACGGCTATTAGGTAGTCAGTAGAGAGATCAAATGAAGGAGAATAGAACTAGGTTGTTGTACCATATTAAAGCAATAGTGTGGCAGGTCCACTTGATAGATTTGTAAACTGAGCTCTCAAAAAGTTTAGCGCCTAAAATTAGAGTATGTTGCCAGCATATGGCTGTCACTTTAGGTACCACAGTTATTTACTAGTGATCTGTGAATTTTTTAATATATCCTGATAAATGTATTTCAATATAATTGGTTTCCTTTATCCCAAAGAGGTCAAAAGGGGAGGACATATTTTTTATTTTTCTAAATTATGTCACTATAATTTTTAATACTTATTTTCTGGCATTGTATAATCCATCTTATTTCCTTCTCTCCCACCCTGCCCCCTCCCCATGAAAGCAGATAAAATGATATAGGTAAATATAGATAAATGATATAAATATGATCACATATTCCATATTTCCATATTGTAAATGTTGTAAAACAAAATACATATTGCTTACACTAGAGAAAAATTCATGGAGGAAGTAAAGTGAAGAATGTTTTATTTCAATATGCATTCAGACTCCATCTGTTGAAAGGACTTATTTGTACAAAAATATTTATTACATCACTTTTTGTGGCAGCAGATAATTGGAAATTTAAGTGTTGTCCATCAATTAAGGAATGGCCGAACTGGTTCTGATGAATGATTGTAATGTTATACGCACTAAGAAATGATGAGCAGGATGATTTCAGAAAAATCTGGAAAGACTTATATGAACTGATGCAAAATGAAGTAGAACCAGAACATTGTGCACCACAACAGCAATATTTTTTGATGAAGACCTGTGAATGACCTATCTTACACCTACTAATAATGACTCGTTCTGAGCAATGCAAGACAATCAACCTCAGAGCCTCATGATAAAAAAATGCCTTCTGCCCTCAGAGAAAAAATTGATGGAGTCTGAATGCAGACTGAAATATAAAATAATTTCACTTTCTTTCTTCTTTCTTTTTCTTTCCTTTCAGATCTCTTCTATAAACTAATATTGAAAAAACTTTTGCATGATTGCACATGAAAAATCCATATCAGATTGTTTACTTCTGTTGAAGGGTGGAAGGGAATTAAGGAGGAAGGGTGGGAAAGGAAGAGAAAATTTGGAATTTAAAATTTTAAAAAGAATGTTAAAATTATTTTTATATGTAATTGGGGGAAATAAAGTGTTATATATAAAAAAAAGAAAGAGATTGGCATACTTCCCCATTCATTTTTATTTTTTTTGTTTTATACATCAAAGATGATTGTTTTATTAAAATAGCAAAAAAATTACACTTTAAAAAAGAATACAAATGTGGAATAGTTATGTAAAGATTTAATTTTATACCTATGGTTCAATGACTTTCCCTATAACTCTGTTTTAGATTTAATAACCTAAGGTGTAGAATTTTCACAAAGAAAATAACCTTGGAGGTAGTTCACTGGAGGAGTTCCTGAAGTACACATGTAAGTCACAGTGAGAAATCAGCATGGACTTGTAGGTAAAGGGTAGGTGAAAATTTAGATCTACAGGGTTTGGGTTTGCCAATGAGAACAAACCAAAAAAGTAGCAGCAGGTTCAGAGTTTGTTACTCTAACAACCTTTGATTGCTTCAGTATATGAAGACTCCCTCTTAATGACAAACAAGATCTGTTGTCTATTTCTTGACCACCATCATTTCTTTAATTGCTTCGAGGGAAATTACAGGACTGTGCAAAATTACTACAAATGAAACTTTAAATGGTACTATGAACGAGGCCACGATTTCAACATCGAATGAAGTAGCTAAGAAAAAAAAGAGCTAAGGGTTTCTCTCTTTGAAGTCATAAAGAGAAAGGAAGAAAAGAATTGAAAACAATAACAGTTAAATATTAATGAGAAAGATACAGAATTGTTTCTTTAAATAAGTGTTTATTTCTTTCAATTTTGCTCATGAGTATCCTTTTAAAGAATAGTGTTCTTTAATGTTGCTATGCTAACCATTTTAATAAAGCAACTCTATTTGCTATATTAAAAAAAGAAAAGATAATGAGAATGAGTGGGAAAGTGTGGCAATCTCTCTTTCAATTATTATACCTATGGCTAGTCAGGCTATTTGGGTCACAATAACAATAATAGCTAACACTATTATAACAGTTTCTATTTCTCACTTTATTTGAATATTAGAATAATGCTATGATGTAGGTATACAATTCTATAGATACTGTTATTCCCATTTTACAGATAACAGATCTGCATCTCAGAGAAGTTAAATGATTTTTCTTTAAAAATCACATAGTATCTGTCAGATTTGGGATGTGAACTAAAGACTTCCTGATTTAATGAACTATGAATTGCACCAACTTCTACCTAAAGTCAAGCCTGTTGACAATCGATTCTGAAATTTCAGGAATTAAGCTCATCATTTTTGAATCAACCTAAGTAGTGCTAGAGCAGTTAGGCAGGAGAAATCCTTGATCATATGCTAAGCCCTAAGACCTATTTTGTATACTTACAATTCACTCTCTTCCTGCATGTGGTCAGAACTTTGCTCCATCAGAACCATAAAGGAGGGAGGAAGGAAGGAGGAAAAAGATGAAGGGATGGAGGAAGGGAGAAAAGGAGGAAGAACTGTGATTGTGATTTTCTCCCTTCACAGCTTGCTGTTCCATCTCGTATTTCAATTCTAGAGGTATATGGATTCCTAAATTCATTGGCAATGTACCACTTTGGCCAACTCTTATAAATCACTAACAAGCCCCCCAGGATCATTTAAAACTTATTATTTTGTCATATGAAAATAATTATTATTCTCTCATCTTCTCACATTAAATAGAATATGTGCCCAGCTTAGCATTTCTGTTGACCAACACTTTTATACCATTTGCCAGCTTAAAAAATGAGAGACAGAGACAGAGAGAGAGACGGAGAGACAGAGAGAGACAGAGACAGAGAGAGACAGAAACAGAGACAGAGAGAGAGATAGAGAGAGGAGGGAGGGAGGTAAGAAGGGACAGAAGGAGGGAGGAAGAAAGGAAGGAAGGAAGGAAGGAAGGAAGGAAGGAAGGA
>NW_025384699.1:0-3630 GCF_016433145.1 Gracilinanus agilis
CCTCCTCCTTACTCCCCCTCCTCCTCTTTCTTCTTCCTTCTTCCTTCTTCCCAGCTAGTGTCTGAGGCCAGATTTTTACCCAGGACTTCCTGTCTGTAGACCCAGCTCTCTATTAAATTCACCTGACTTCCCCAACGTAGATTCTTAAATAGTTTATAAATATCAAGTGAGATAACTGCTATAATTTTGGTAAACTATAATGCTATACATAAGTACTAACAACATAAACATACACAGGATTTTCTTTTTTAATAGTAAAGATTTATTTAAGATTTTTATTTAATTTTTAAGATTAGTATAAGTCAATTCTGTGACAAGGTCTTCAGAATTCTAATTTTATCCTAGGCTTTATTCATAGGAGTATGTTGTTCAGAATGACAGAGGTAATTGCCCCATTGTATTATGGCCTGGAAATACTTATGTTTTAAGACTGAAAATGATAATTTGGAACATATTGTTATCTTCAGGAGAATAACTGAGAGGATCACCTAGAAAATATGTTTTTCAAATGATAGTGAAAGTTACTAGGAATGTTTACTCAGGAAAAAGACTAAGACTACAATTTTAAAAAGTAGGAAAAAACTAATTTTGAAGAGAAAAAGCCTTCTAATCCCAATTTTTAAATTCTTATTACTTCTGTAATGTCCCTTCTAGTTATCTAATCTTTCTGAGCCACAATCATCTAATATATAGAAATTTAAAACCCAAATTTAAAGATACTTAAAGGATTATCTTCTCCATAAATAAGAACATAGAATTAAATTTATCTAAAGAAGAAATGCATGTTTTCTATAGCTATTTCAAAAAAAAATTAATACTAAAAGAAAATAAAAGTTGAAATAATTCTAACATTTTACCTTAAATTCATCACGTGGATAAAGTGGACCCAAAATAGTACCTCTAGAGGGGATGCAAAAGACAAAGATCCTAATATGCTAGATCGTTGATTTAGTAAAATTGCCTGGAAAACTTTGAAAATATATGAAGGAATCACTAAATTATCTATCTATCTATCTATCTATCTATCTATCTATCATCTATCTATCTATCTATTTTTATATATGTACATCACTACATAAAAAGAGCTTATATTTATTCAATGATTTGAGAATTGACTGAACAAATTATTTTATTTGGATGCAATAGAATATTATTGTGCCATGACAAATATTGATAATTCAGTAAAACATTTTCACATGTTTTTGTTAACTGACAGAGTAAAGTAAGCAGAATCAAAAAACAAATCTACAGAAAGAAATATAACATAGAATGACTTCAAAACTCTGTTTATTGTAATGGCCAAAAGATTTTAGAAGACCAATTAAAAAATCTCTCAACAGAAAGATGGTAAACAAGAGATCATGAATTAATTATATATTTTCACATATATTCAATGTGTTTATTTTTATAATCTAGCTATACTTTCTTACAAGGGTTTCTTTAAGGGAAGAAGTGTCAAGGAATTAATTATGAAGAGACAATTTTTTAAATGTATTTTTAAAAAAAATCACAAAGCAGATTCTTAGGCTTTCAAATCATATTAACAGATTAATATCTGTCATAATACTGAAAGAAAAAATAAGTTATATTTACTAAACAACTGTGATATATCTAAGAAACAGATAGAAAATAAAAAAGAAATATTTCTGGTTGACTATTTTAATAATATTATGAAGAAGCCATAAATCTAGGCCTATGAGCATGACTTCCATTCTCATCAAAGCTGTATCACATCAATTAGCCAACCAGTGAACTTCATTTATTGAACATCTTCTACAATCTAGGTATATTTCATTAAATTAATTGCTAATGAGTATTAGTAAGGGCAGCATAATGGATAGAATGCTAAATTTAAAGAATTGATTCAAGTCCCATCTCAGACTTCCTAGATATATAGCTCTGGGCTATACACTTAACCACTCAGTTTCATAAGACTCACCTTAATAAGGCCATTCCACTTGACCCATAGGATTGTTTTGAAAATGCATTAAATAATACATATAAATTAATTTGCACAAATTAAAATGCAGAAATTATTATCTAGGAAGTCATGTAGTAATAACAAAGTACTAAGATGAATTCATAAAAAACACATTATGCTAGATAATTCTTTTCTATAATATTAAAATCAGGGTACCTCTATAGCTATGGTTCACCTTGATTTTAGCAATTTGCTTTTTACTAACATACTATAGTATTTTTGTGGAAAATATGAAGAAATGTGAGCTAAATTGGTGATGTCAAACTCAAATAGAACCTGATTTCTCCTGGTTGCATATTGATTTAGAAAATCACCCATTAACATTATCTATTTTATTGCATTTTAATTTATATTTTAACCATTTAACAATTGTATTTTCCTCTGATTCTGCCTGCCCTGGGAAGATATACATTGCAAAGTGGTTGCTGGCTATGAGTTTGAGACCTCTGAAAAAGATAGCGCAAGGAGATTTAGAATTTTTAAATGGATAGATAAAAAGAGTGGCAATTAATGGTTCATTATCAACTGGTAAGACTTATCTTTAGTGAAATACCCCAGATATCAGTCCTTAACAATTGTACAGATGACAAGCCTATCATATTTGTTAATGACATATAGTTACGAGCCCTAGTTAACATGATGAATAACAGTAAGGATACTAAAAATATAGTCATTAATATGATAGACTGTTTAGTCAAATCTTTAATGAGGTGATATATAGTGAAGATAAATGTAATCATTCAAAAAAGGTAGGCCTCGAGGTTCCGGGTTAAGATGGCGGCAGAGTAAGAAGAAGCTCTCAACCTCTCCTGACCAAAACACACAAAACTCCTCAAGGGGACATAGAAACAAGTCCAGATGAACGGAGGAACCAAACAACAGGGCACAGCGTGGAAGGTACATGGAATCGAGGCATTTCCATGCTATATAGGGGTGAAACAGCTTTCACTAAATCACAGGCTGAGCAACCACCCCACCTCCACCCCCTCCACACACAACACCTATAGCACCAAAGCCAGCTAAAAAGAAATAGAGCAAGTTTGGTGCATCCATCGAGTCACTGGCAGCTCCCGGGCCTGTTCCTGAGAGCAGCAAGATTTAGGACCCCAAAAAGCTAACGAACGCACACAAAATCTGAGCGAGGGAGCAGGCCAACTAGAGTGGATGCAGGGCGCAGAGCGCAGGCTCAGAGTGCAAGCACAGGTGGAGGCGTGGGTGGAGGCAGACACAGCTAGGAGCTAAAGCTCTGAAACCCTGAGTGGGGAACCAATGCAGACGGGTATACCACTGTGTAAGCAGCACCCTGAGACTTGTAAAGAAACCTCCTGCAGACAATCAAGCAAGGAGGTCCACCAGGGGGCTTGACCGCCAACAGACCCTGAGCGCGAGGATAAACCTGAGAAGCTGCTGGGCTAATGATGGCTACCCAGTCTCAGGAAGTTCAGAAGAGAAAGATTAACAACAAGAAAAAGAAGTCTTTAACACTCGACAACTTTTACACAGAGAAAATCCAGACAACCAAGCAAACAGAGGAGGAGAACAAACAAGCATCCAGACCCCCCTCAAATAAGGAATACTCCTCACAAGCTATGGAAGAGTTCAAAACTGAGATTTTGAGGAAAATGGAAGAGATCTGGCAAGAAAATAAC
>NW_025384700.1:0-6157 GCF_016433145.1 Gracilinanus agilis
CCTTCCTTCCTTCCTTCCTTCCTTCCTCCCTTCTTTCCTGATATACTGAAAAAAATATTCATAAATAGTACTGTGTTTGATGCTAGCATTCAATGGTAGGAAACTTGCCTAAAAATTTCAGACTCAAAGGTAAATCTGAAGAGAATTCCTAGCCAGGATTTCAAAGATCTATTCTAATATGAATAAGATCTGTAAAGTGTGAGCCAGTCTTGGTCCATTCTGAGACTGGACAACCCAAGGGGCCTAGGTAAATTGCAAGACTAGCCCTGAGTATTCAAGTCTACTCCACGTGGAACTTGAGGTGAACCCTGAATAGCAATGAAGAGGGGACATATTATGTTGTAGACAAGAAATGCCCTTACCACACTAAATATATTTTAAATCAAACTGAATCTGTTATCAAAAGTCTTATTAACTTGGGTTTGTGTAATTTCATACAAATGAAAGCTATCAACATGAAAAAGTCCTTCCCCAAAGTCCCATTCTGATTTCTCATTATGGTTTCTCAGAGGCCAAGACAATGGGAGTACAAACTCAAATAGGTCCTACCAAGCTGGAATGTATGGCCCCAGATGGAGATTTTAATCAAGTCTGTCTTCCAAGGACTAGCCTCGGCAAAGTTCAGTTAACCTCCATGAAGGGGAGCCTGGCAGATGATTTTTTAATTTAGCCACAGGGGCTTACAAAAACATTGACTAAGGTGTGGAAAGACTGTAATCTGCCATCAATTGGGAAGGGTTTGCTGAGGAGAGTACCCATACCAAACAAGTCACGAATCACTGAAAGATTCACAGTACTTGATAACTATACAAAAGCTGCTTTATAACCTCTGATGCAAAGATGCTATGCACATACATAATTATTCATGCCTAGACATTGTGAAACCCACAAGACTGGTGATGGGCAAACTAAGGCCAGAGGGCCAGATGCAACCCCCTGACATTATTCCTGATCTGATGAATACAACGAGTAGGATACTATACAATGAAATGTCGAAAGAGTTGCCTTAGAAACAGACTGAGAGATGAGCATTTCCTTTCCTTTGGCCTCCTCTTTAAAAAGTTTGCCCATCACCAAACAAGACTAATACAATACGATTTTAAGACTAGCTGCAGTTGATTTACAAAATGAGACTATTCAATTCATGCTTCAATTCATGGATATTCATACTTCTAATATTGCTATAGTACCCCAGGCATAGTTTCTTGGGCAATATAATGGTTACTCTGTCCAAATCATAATGCCAAAGGAACTAAGAATCCAGCAGAGAAAAAATGCTGACCATGAAACCTTTGGGCTGAAAAGCTTTGGAGAAAGTTCTATAAGTTTAGCATTATAGATAAATATATCAAATATGTACAAGTGACATAATCAAAAAATTCTTGAATATTATACTGCATTTTGAAATTTGTCTCATCTCTTTCTCTTTTAAAAAATAATTTAATTATCCCATTGGAGGGCTAGTATCAAATTCTATGATTGATATTTTCTTTTTTAAACAATCCAATGGAGGTAAAATCAAAAAATAATGAACATGATGTTTATTAATTTTTTCCTACTTTTTACCTTTTAGTTCTACTTAAACCTTACTGTATGTTCAGGATTTCTTCCTCCAAATTTATATTTAAGGAATTTTAAAATTATGTTTTACTTGATTTAGTTGATAGTTCCAGAATTACTGCAAAACAGTATCCCAGTAAGAAAATATATATTAAATTTTTTACTATTTTAATAAATTTTGGAGGAAAATGGCAAAGTGAAAGCAAAGTGAAAGCAATTATTTAATTCAACTGTTACAACAGTAGTCAACAAGAACTATTACAACAAGGAATTTTCGTATTTAATGAAATTAGATATTGATCCCATTTTGACTCTTAACAAAGTCTTTTGTCATCAATCTATTCGGTTAGAATGCTACTGACCATTTTACTTATTAAAAATGTTATTGTACTCACCTGTTGTAGTCCATGCTTTTTAGCTAACATAACTAATTTATAATGGTTCCCACTAAGAAGGGATCGATTAAATGTCATAGTATATTATGGCAGTGCTAGAATGTATCATAATTTCCACAGGACCAAGTCAGCATCCTAATGATTTAGTATTTATGCTCCCGACAGCTGTTTGTTCCTTTCAATGTAATTTCAGAGAAAAATGTCCAGGAGGGATTTGCTGCCCCAGTTCTATCAGGAAACATATTTAATATATTTTGTGGTATTTTTACCATACAAGCATATATTATTCATTAATTTTATCATTAAAAAATTTATATTTTGACCATTAACTTAAGTAAAAGTAAAAGACTTTAAAATTTAATGGACAGTAATGATTATAAAACCATTCTTTTCATATCATGTGGTTATGCTTGTGAAAGGCAGGGCCAATTACTTCAGTGCTAAGGTTTGTTTGTTTTTATTCTTTTCTCTTTCCCCAGTCTGTAAATTGAGGAGAAATGGTAATCAACCCAGAACAGATCTAAAAGAGACCTTGAAAATTTATCTTACCTAGGTTTCTGCCTTCAGCAATGTCCAAGTCACTCAGGACTGATCATAGGATCACGTAGTTAGAGCCAAATGACTCACGGGTCACCTAATCCAACCCCATCATTTTACAGATGAAAAACTGAAGTGGTTTGACTGAGTTCATTCACATAGTAAAATGAAAAATTGGGATTAAGTCCCAGAATCTCTGAATCCAAATCCAGCACAATTTAATACTTATCTGTAATCTAGAAAGTCTCTCTTCCATCTACACTGATCACAATGGCTAGGGCTCAAACAGTCTCCAGATCACAAATTTGGGTTACTAAGAGAAAGACACAAGGAGGGAATAATAAGTCTGAGTCAGCCAAAGACATAACATGGCTATGTTTTATAGCATAAGGGTAGAGAGGCATGATAGATAGGCTGAGGAATCCACCGGGCAAAATCAGTTACTTGGGCTGAAAGGCTGTCTTAACATCAAAACAGTACACTAATGAGGAAATATATTTCTTATTTTTTACTATTTTATACATTTGGAAAAGAGGCAAAATTGAAGCAAAGAGTAAGCATTTCCATAATTCAGCTCTTCCAAAAGATGGTTAACAAGAATTATTACAAAAAGGAATTTTCATATTTAATAAAATTAGAGATTGATCACATTTTGACTGTGTTAACCTGGTCTTTGGTCATGGTCTATCATCCAGCTAGAAGTCTTCTGATCATTTTACTTATTAAGGATGTCATTTTGGAACTCAAAAATTTAAAAATTAATGTTAAAATTTGTTTTCACATGTAATTGGGGAAAAATAAAATATTATTATAAAAAAGTGTTATTGTATTGCTGGCATTCACATAGCACTTGAAGGTTTACAAAGTGCTTTTACATAGAATTATCTCATTTGAGCCTCACAAAAACCCTGTCAAGTAGTGCTATTATTATCCTTGTTTTTACAGATGAGGAAGCTGAGACTGAGAAAAGTTAAGTTTGACTTGCCCAAGGTCACACAGCTATTAAGTGTCTGAGGCTGACTTCAAACTCAGATTTTTCTGCCATGCCATCCAGTGTTGTATACGTAGCTTCTGTTAGAATGGCAAGGCTTCCAGAAAAGCAGCCAGAAGAACTGCTACCTTTTATGCTAGAGTAGATAAGGTCTACCAGGTCTGACCAGCTTCTCTGAATGGTTTCTGATCAGTCTTAGTTTCTATCTGAGGCAAAACTATGTATGACCTGAGAACAGTTGGGGAGCCTCTCTGTGTGGGTATAGAAATAGTTGGAAGCAGAGAGGTTGGTTCCTAGACTGCTCTTTGTTGATGCTATTTCCCTCCCAAAGTTAGGAAACTGGAAAACAGATTATCTTCTATTTTGATCAGCCTTTTGTTTTGTCAGGCCTCTGTTGTGGGACTCTCTTAACTTCCACTATTTAACACAATTATACGTGGCCTTCTTTGGTTCCAATACATCCTGTTCTCTTCATTGAAGTCTTGATTGAAGTCCACCTTGTTTATTATGACAACACCTGCTCAGCCCTAGCTCTGCTTTGATTTCTGCTGAATCCAATTTGGGGGAAGTACTACAATAATCATCTTCTATACCTAAGTTTGTACCACCAAACTTCTGTTGGCCTCAAGTATGCTTTATTCCAGTTCTAGATAATATTACCCCAGCCCTATGTTATTTGGGAACTGGTGATCAGTGAAAACTACAAAAGATATTTCAATCATCTCACCTTTTGACTTTGCCTAATAAGTCAAACAATCAACAATTATTTGTTTAGTACCTATTTTGTGACAGGTTCTGTGTTAGTCCCAAACCATTTCTTTACAAATAGGGAAGGTCAAAGTACAATTTTGAACTTTGGGATTCATGGTAACCAAAAATATTTTCATTCCATAGATAAATGTCTAGATTCTGGTAGATACATAGATCAATTTAATTTAGTTCAGTTCAATAAACATTCCAATTCAGTTCAGCAAGCATCTATTAAACACAATATGTGTCAGACATTGTGCAAAGCATTGAGGATACAAAGACAAAAAACAAAAGTCCCTTCCCTCAGAGAGTTTACTTTCTTTTACTGAGGAGATTCTAGGCATCATCCTTAACTCTTCCATTGTCTCCCACCTTCCATATCCAATCATTTGCCAATTATTAGACCTTTGAAGCAAATCTAATATACCATCTTCCATCCTCTGACACTGACACTATGGTAGTCCAAGCTCTCATCACCTCTTGACTGGATGATTGAAATATCCCTTCTGGTTGATCTGGTCTCAAGTATTTCTCCGATCCATTCATTCCTCCAATTAGCTATCAAAGTGATCTTCATAAAGTGCACATCTGACCAAGTCACATCCCTATTCAATCAGTGTCAGTGGCTTCTTAGTACCTCCAGGATCAAATATAAAATTCTGTTTGACCTTTTAAGTCTTTTATAACTTAGCCCCTTCCTACCTTTTGAATATTCGTACTTTTTTCCACATCCTCTGAGAGGTAATAACACTTCTGACCTTTTTTTTTTCATTGGACAAGACAGGCCATTAGCCAAACCCATGCGTTTTCATTGTTATTCTCCCATGTCTAGAACATTTTCACTCCTCATCATTGTATCCTGGTTTCTTTCAAGTCTTAACTAAAAATCTCACCTTCAAATAAACTTTTTTCATATCCCTCATAATGCTAATGTTTTCCCTCTATGATTATCTCCTACTTATTCTATATATATTTGGTTTGTACATAGGTGTTTGCATGCTGTCTCTCCCAATACACTATGAATTACTTGAGAGTAGGTTTTTTTATTTTTTTTTCTTTTTCTTCAAATCCCTAGAGCTTAGCACAGTACCTGGCATAGAACAGGTACTTAATAAATTCTTGTTGATTTGATTACTTAACTTGAAATGGAAAAGTGATAATGAATAGCTAGGCAGATCAAGAGAGGCCTCATGTAGGAGGTAGCTTTGGAACTGGCCTTTGAAGGAAGCACTGAGGAGTGGGTGATGTATGAGGAAGCTATAGGACCTGTTTGGCTAGATCAAGGAGTTTCAGAAGGAAATAAGATTAGAAAGATAGGTGGGAATCATATGGTTGATGACTAAATGCCAGGCTAAGGATTTCTTGTTTTCATCTAGAGGCAGGTCTCAGGAATTGATAAGATTACCAAGGGACAGAGCATAAGTGGGAGGAGGACACTAGACAAAGTCTTGGAGATTGCCCATATTTAGTGGGTGGGAAGAGAAGGAAGATTCAAGAAGGGATATTGAGAGGAAATGGTCTTTTAGGGAAGAAGAGAACCAACAGACAGTAGTGTTATAAAAGGCAAGGGAAGAGAAAGTATTTTAAAAAGGGGTGGGGACGGTAACCAAAAATGTCAAAAGGTAGGTAATTGGTATACACGACTTTTGTTTTTTATTTATTTTTGGTAATTTCTAGTAATTTTTAGTAATTTAGTAATTTTAGCAATTTATTTAATTTTAGTAATAAATTTAGTAATTTAGTAATTTCTGCCTAAAAGCAGAAAAGATTTATGATGATAGCTTGAAAGAATAGGAGGGTTAAGTGAAACTTTTTTCTTTTTTAGTAATAGAATTTATTTACAAGTATCTTAGCCCCTGCTTCTGCTCCTCCTCCATATATATATATTAAATACATATATATTTATATATATACACATGTATAT
>NW_025384701.1:0-8394 GCF_016433145.1 Gracilinanus agilis
TCCCTTCCCTTCCCTTCCCTTCCCTATGTAAAGTGATTAGCACAGTGCCTGGCACACAGTAAGTGCTAGATAAATCTCAGTTATTATTACTAATTAGTTTACCATGAAGCACAAGTTCCTTCTACAGCATCCCTTACAAAGAAACATTCGGAGTCAATGGTGTCAAATTCAGATGGAAATAGGGCCTATTAAACCATATGTAAATGATAAGAGCTGGTTCTTTCTGGAGACCCGCTCTGGGGGGAGAAGGGAGAAGAAAGAGAAGGCTCTGTCATGTGAGGATCCCTGGGGGCTACATACTGATTTGGAAAACCACACATTAACATTGTCTTGGTTTTGTTGCATTTTTACATATTTTGTTAACTATTATCTGATCATATTTTAATCTAGTTGGGCTTCCCCTGGAGTTTTGTGGGAGCATTGGGCCATACATTTGCTACTTCTGACTTAGACTAGGGTCAAATTTCCACTTCAGAGGAATCCATCTCTTGGTCAGGCCCCTTATTACATATTATCTCCTGTTGTTAAGAAATGAAAGAAACTTCTTTCTCCGCTAGGACAGCCAAGGACCAGAATGCCAGGATAGTACTTGGATGTCTCGATCCCTCACCCTCACATATTCAGCTAGGAGAAGCATCTGTGTTTGAAGATTTTTCCTTCTCATTTTTCAGGCCCAATTCTAGATCAAATCGACTTTCACACCAACAGAGGGGCTTGATGGTCCTCCCCTGGTGCTGCCAGGTCTGAGTCCACATAAGAATGTAGAAGCTGGAAAGAAGCCATCCCTAGAGATAATCTAGTCCTGTGGTTCTCAACTTTTTGGTCTCTGGCACTCCTAAAAATTATTGAGGTATCCTTAAAGAGCTGTGATTTAGGTGGGTTACATCTCTCGAGATTTACCATATTAGACATTTTACAAGTTTAATATTATTGTGAAAAGAGTTTTGACTTCGCTCCCCACTTCCCACCGAGGTTTCGAGACACCACTTTGAGAACTACTGATCTAACATTCAATTTATAGATAGGAAGCCCAAGCCTTAGAGATTTAAAGTGACTTGCCTAATATCACATATTTAATAAGTGACAGAACTGGGATTTTAATTAAAGTCTCCTTTCCCCTGAGTTCGGGGCTCTTTTTATTATCTCAAGCTCTGTTCTTCCCCCCCCCCCCCAAAGTATTGATTGTCCTTCATACTCTAAGAGGACCAAAATGCCATCATTAAGGATGAATAAAGTAGAAAAATAACTGAGAATAGCTTTCAGTGTAACCTACCTACCCCCTTGCCAAGAAGGATTTGCATTTAGTAGGGGGTCAATATTTTAAACTATAGGTGCTAATTAGTCTAAAGGAATTATTTAGGAGGCAACTGAGTGGCTCAATGGATAGAAAGCTGGGCCTGGAGTCAGGAAGAGCTGAGTTCAAATTGGGTCTCAGAAAATCACTAGCTGTGTGACTCGGAGAAAGTCACTTAATTTCTGTTTGCCTAATCCATTGGAGAAAAAAATGGCAAACCACTCCAATATCTTTGCCAAGAAAGCCACAAATGGTGTCAAGAAGAATTGGACACGACTGCATGACTAAACACGGCAACATGAATTAGCCTCTGATGGCGTGCAATCGCAGATACCAGCAATCAGATGGTAGAAGATTTTGGGGAGATGGAGGTTACGAATTCCTCTCGCTTCTGAAATTCCTTCTCTGTAGATGATACTGATCGCACAGCCACGGACAAAGGAGTAAGACTGACCCTGTGACCAATGGCAGGCAGTGAGGGGAGATGGAGGAAGCTGAGAGGTCCAGGATGGGCACCAAAGGCTGGGTCCATATGGTCAGCACTTCAGAGCGTTAGAGAAACCACATTTTCCCATGAACTTGATGGAAGTCTCTTTTTTGTATTTATCATTCGATGCCAAAAAACAACCCATTCCATTAAGTGCTGCCCACTGGCAACAGTACACTTGTCTCCCAGGCTGTAGGGAGGGAGAGGGCAGCCAGTTCCATGAGGAGATGATATGGGCAGAGCAGCTGCAGGATAGGCTGCTCGACTTGGAGGGAGCCGGGGCCCCCAAGCCCCATGACACCACTCTTTTCCCCTCTCCAGTACAAGCCCTTAGTCGTGTTTAGTCAGGGCTCCCATGTCAACCTCATCCCATCTGGGCCTGTATTTTTTTTCCCCCTAAAACACAACTTCTCCTTCTGCAGTCTCCCTGGGGGTATTATTATGTATAGAAAAGCCTTGGTGTGTTTACTTGGGAAATATTCATTATTCATCACAATCCACTCTTCTACTGGGTCACTTTCTCCATGGAGTCTGTTGATACATTTTTTTCCCCTGCTGCCCTAGGGTAGAACAGCTGTGAGATCTGGGGACCCTGGGGAGAGACTCTCACAGATAGGAGCTAGGGAAGGCGGGGGCAGAGATTTAGAGGGGCTTCTAAGGTCCTGAACAACTACTCCCTCAATTTTGCAGATGAGGAAAATGAAAACAAGATGATCAAAATGATTTGTCTATGGTCAAAGGCCACCGGCAACAGGGTGACTCAAGTCCAGGTTATCTGGATTTTTTGACATTTTGTTGTTGTTTAGACATTACTGTCGGGATCCCATTTGGGGTTTTCTTGGCAAAGATACTGGAGGAATAGGTTAAATGACTTACCCAAGGACATATAATAAGTGTCTGAAGAAGGATTTGAAATTAAGTCTTCCTCACTCTAAGCCTACCACTAAGCTGTTGGCCTCATGGTAGCCAGGGAAGGATGCTTTCATCTGGGAATCTACCAGGACAGCAAGTGGAATAATTGGGCAATCCATTGGCATACCCTTTCCAGAGCTAATGGTGGTATTAACTTAATTAGAGTTAGAGCAAGATGGGAAATGCAGGGAGGGGACAGGGAGGAATGGCACTGCAAATTGGAGAACAGCCAATGTGGAAGTGAGGCCTGACTGGCCCAGAGAGTTCATATCTAAGAGTCTTAATTCCTGTAGGTTTAGCATTTAGAGGCCTCATTGGAGGGTAGAGCAATAGTAAGACTAAGGATGGGATGAGAATGAGCATTTGTGGACCTGGAGAATTTGGGGCATCTATGAATGGAGTTAATAATAACTGTAGTACTTGTATTGTAAGCTTCAGGCCTAGAGACAGGAGGTCATAGGTTCCAATCAAAATCAGATACTTCCTCATTGTATGACCCTGGGCAAGTCACTTAACCTCAGTTGCCTAGCCCTTGCTGATCTACTCTCTTAGAACTGTCAATACAACAAAAGTTAAGGGTTTAAAAACAAACATAGAAAGACCTACATGAAATTTGAGGGTAGGGGCAGCTGGGTGGCTCAGTGGATAGAGGTAGATTTAGATGGGGAGAGATCTTGGGTTCAAATCTAGCCTCAGATATTTCCTAGCTGTGTGACCTTGGATAAGTCACTTAATCTCAATTGCCTAGCCCTTGCTGATCTTCTGTCTTAGAAATGATACTAAGACAAAAGTTAAGGGTTAAAAAAAAATCTAACCTGCACCACCTCTTCCAATGTGGCACTGGATTTGGCGTCATAGAAATTGAATGTAAATTCCAGTTCTGCTATGGATTAGCTGTGCTGCTTTGGACAAATCATTTCACTTCTCTGGGCTTTGGTTTCCTCCTTATGTAATGGAGAGATGAATCAAGAGGGCAGCTGTTGTTGTTGTTGTTGTTCAGCCTTCCTATTCAAAGAGGACCAAAGACATCACAATGTTGGGGGTCACGGTACAGAGTGTTCAACTGTGGCTGATCAATCTAATATGAACTGGGAAAACTCTAGCACAGGTCAGCCACAAATGGTCCATTTGAACATTTGGGATGAAGATGTCTCTAGATTTGTGAGGTCTTAGTTAGGAAGGCAACATGGTTCAGTGGGGAGAAGATGGCGTCTCATGCCAGAGGAGCTGGGTTCAAATCCTACCTCTGAAGTTTTATTATTTATGTGACATTGGGCAAATAACTTACTCCTCTCTGGGCTTTAGCTTTCATCATCTATAAAATGAGGAAATGGCCTGCAAAGTCCAATTACATCTCCTAACCTATGATTCCTCCCTAATTCTTCCTTCAACACAAAGTTAGCTCTTGCCCCCATCACTCTTATTTTCTAAGATTCACCCAGCCTCTATTCCATGTTAATTTGTATTTATTTGAGATTGGACACCAGTGTTCCATCTCTCTTTCTCTATTCACCTTAAAGTTCCTTGGAAGCAGAGTTACTTCTATATCTTTGTATTCACTTCACACTTCACACATTGTTATTGTTGTTGAGCCATTTTGACAAATTTCTCAATTTTTTTTTTCTCATCTGTAAAATGGGGATAATGATACTCGTACCATCACTTTGGGAATATTGGCATATTATTAAGTACAATAGTAATACAGAATATGTGTCCCCAAAGCTTAATTCAAATTGCTCTGATGTTTGGGACACCCTGTATGATGCAATCAATCAAAGGACAAGCATTTATTCGTGTTGTTTATGTGTCCAACTCTTTGTGACTTCATTTGTGGTTTTCTTGGCAGAGAGACTGGAGTGGTTTGCCATTTCCTTCTCCAGATCATTTTACAGATGAGGAAACTGAAGCAAACAGGGTTAAGTGACTTGCCCAGGGTCACACATCTAGTAAGTGTCTGAGGCCAGATTTGAACTCAGGAAGATGAGTCTTCCTGACTCTAGACCTTGTATTCTATCCATTGTGCCCTATAATACTCAAGGAGCACACGCTAAATCAGTGAATGGATGGATCTAAAATACAACTCAACCTTCGTTGTAGTTATCTTTTATTTCCATCTTTCATTCTTCCCATTCATGTATCCCATGATCCAGTCAAATCAGGAGACTCAAAGGCAGAGATTCTGTGCTTTCTTCCTATGCCTTTGCTCACCCTATATCTGTAAATCTGTAACTCTCTCTCTCTGAGTCTCTCTTTCTCTGTCTCTCTCTCACTTTCTCCGTCTCTGTCTCTCTGTCTCTCTGTCTCTCTGTCTCTGCCTCTCTCACACTTTCTCTCTCTCTCTCTCTCTCTCTCTCTCTCTTTATTTCTCTGTGTGTATATATATGCATATATATCTGTAATTATAGAACCTTAGTTCTGCCTTTTCACATCTCCTGTGAAGCCTCCTCTTATGCCCATAGACAGAAGGAATCTCTCCCTTTGAGTTTTGTTTATACAGTAGGAACTAATTTTAATCAATCTCAACACATGAGAAATTCAGGTATTCTCAATTGGCAATTGAAAAAATAAAGTAGAAAAATACGTAATCTAAAAAATATTAATCATGCGCTAAATCCACACCATTATGGGGCAAATTCTCACAGCAGTTCACCCAGTCTCACTCGCTTTCTCTCTCAGAAGCGTTAGGGTGAGTCATTACATTGTTTTGTACCAAACGTTAGCTCCCACATCGGTCTTTGTCCAGAGTTCTCTCTTGTAACAAATTGTGTTTGTGTCAGGCAGTGCTTCTCTTTGTTTCATTAACGCAATTTAGTTATTAATATTGGCCCCAAAGGACAAGAGTAGTGAAACTGGCACCTCTGATAAACTCAAGAAAAGTCATACAGTACTTAGATGTGTTTGAGTAAGAAATGCTTCTTGAGGGGGCAGTTGAGTGGCTCAGTGGATTGAGAGTCAGGCCCAGAGATAGGAGGTCCTGGGTTCAAATCTGGTCTCAGACACTTCCTAGCTATGTGACCCTGGGCAAGTCACTTAACCCCATTGCCTAGCCCTTACCCCTCCTTCTGCCTTAGAACTGATACACAGTTTCGATAGTAAAATGGAAGGTGAGGGTTTAAAAAAAAAAGAAAGAAAAATACTTCTTAACTAATAGGGTTCCTTATTATGAGTGATTTTCAACTTATGCTGGGGGTCTTGGGATGTATTGGTCAGGGTTTTTTCTCTATTTTTTACACTCCACAAATACCTGGAATTAGGAATACTCATCTTCCTGAATTCAAACTTGGTCTCTGATACTTACTAGCTATGTAACCTTGGACAAGTCACTTAACCCTGTTTGTCTCAGTTTCCTCATCTGTAAAGTGAACTGGACAAGGAAATGGCAAACCACTGCTTTTATCTTTGCTAAGAAAACTTCAGAAGGGGATTGCCCGCAGTTGGACATGACAGCAAAGTGATTAAACAATAACAGTAACTACTTGTCCATTAATTAATTACATTATTCCCAAAGTCTTAGAGCAATTTTAATTAAGCCTTTGGGACCCATACCCTGATTTTTATACTTTTTTTATACTTTATTTTATACTGATACTATACTTTTTAATAGTGCTTTAGTAATTCCAAAGTGATGGTATAAATATTACTATCCCCATTTTACAAATGAGAAAATGGAAGATTTGAGAAACTTGTCCAGGCTCCTGGGATTCTTTACAATTGCCATCTTTGTGGCCTTGGACAAGACACTTAAATTCCCCAGCCTTATAAAGCGGGGAGTTTGAACTGGTGAGCTAATTCTATTTATCAAACACTTAGGTGAAAGACTGCTGGATACTGGAGATACAAACCTAAAATAAAATAAAATAAGAGGTAATACAGGGTATCCTGAAAATTAGTGCTCTTCTAAAGGCTTAAAACTAAAATAAGATTTTTGGACACCATGTAGTATCTCTTCTTTTAAGGAACTTACATTCTACCAGGTGATTTATTTACAATTACAGTAATACATAGGTGCAAGATAATTTGAGAAAGGGGAAGGAGGGATCAGAGAAGGTTTCCTGCAGGAGGTGATGCCCGAGTTGAACCATGAACAAAGTTATAGATCCTAACAGGTTGAATGAAAGGGAAATGTACTGTAGGCATGGGGACAGAGTGAAAGTGGCATTAAATGGCCAAGTCCAGGGATCAACAGAGGCTTCTTTGTCAGGAACCCGGAGTGCATGAAGCAGATGAATGTCTATAAAGGGAAGCTGGAATTAAAGTATCAAAGGCTTGAAATGACTTTGCAGTTCTTTTAGAGGCAATAGGGAGTCATGGAAGTTTCTTGAACAAGAGAATGTCATCGTTATATCTAATTTGGGGGAGCAATGTGGAGGACAGATCAGAGGGGGAATGGTAGCAGGGGGAACAATCAAGAGACCTCCAGGTTTGCCAGGGTATAGAGAAATGTAAGTAGACACAGAGAAGGGAATAAGCATTAAGTGTCTGGAAGGATGGTAATTATCTCTACAGAGAATTTTGGAGGAGGGGGAAGTCTTATGCCAATAGATTCAGGGCTGGGAGGAAGGGGAAGATAATGAATTCTATTTTGGATATATTGAACTTGAGATCATAGGATCTTAGATCTATGGCTAGACGGGACCTTAAAGGCCACAGATTCCAATCCCTTCATTTTATATATCAGGGAAACAAGGCTCCAGTTCAGTGATTTGTCCACTAGTGTCTGTGCTCAGATTTGAACTTAGATCTTCCTTGCTTGAAAGTCCACTTGACTGCAGTACTTGCTTGTGCAGGTAAAGTCCAGCAGGCAGTTGGTGATGTCAGACTGGAGCTTAGGAGACTTGGGCTATATATATAGATTTAGCAATTATCTCCCTAGAAATGGTAACTGAGCCTGATGAGAGCCTTAAGAGAGAAAGTTTATGACAAGAAGAAGGTCCAAGACAGAGCCTTAGATGGGGATTGGGGGAGCCACACACCATTGGAGGGTGGGAGATGGATGATGATTCTGAGAAGGAATCTAGGAAGGAGATGATCAGATAGGAGGAGAACCAGGAGAGAGGAGTGCCATGGGATCCAAGGGGAGAAAGCATCCCGGAGGAGCTGAGGTTCAAATGTGAAGAAAAGTCTAGAAGGAAGAGATGGCAGACAGCTTTGAAAAGAGAAGCTTCAGCCAAGGGGTAGAGCTTTAAACCAAATTGGAAGGGGTTGAGAAGTGGATGGCATGGGAGAATGTGTAGGAGTAGATATTTTTTCTGGGAATTTGACTGTAAAAGGGAGGAGAATACAGGCTGATAGCTTGAGGGGATGGAAGGATCAAGTGGTAGGTTTTGGTTTTTGTTGTCGTTGTTAAAGGATGTGGGAGACCTGGTTCCTTCTAACTCTAAAAGGCTAAGATCTTGGAACTCAAGGCCTTATGTTTTACATCAAGTGCCTCTTTGTAGCTTTGTTCATGCTGCAAAACTGCAATGTCCTTAAAGGAAGGTGCTTTATCTCCATAATAATGTCCAGCTCACATTTCTAGAATCCTTTAGGGTTTATAAATGATTTACTTATAACAATCCTGTAAGGTAGGGTAGCTCAAATAATATTATTATCTCCATTTTACAAATGGAGAAACCAAAGCCCAGGGAGGATAAAGAGACATTTTATTATACAGCTAATAAATATTATATATTTATAAATATTATATATTTATTAGCTGTAT
>NW_025384702.1:0-4747 GCF_016433145.1 Gracilinanus agilis
CTTTCTTTCTTTCTTTCTTTCTTTCTTTCTTTCCTTCTCTCTTTTTCTTTTCTTTTTTCTTTCTTCCTTTTTTCCATATTTATGTCCTCCAAGCTATGTAGAATGACAAACTCCTCCTCATTTTGCAGATGGGGAAGTTGAGGTTGAGAGAGATTGAATAACTTGCTCAAGATCACACATCAAGTGATCACTAAGAGATTTGAGACTCAGGTCCTTTAGACAAAAAGTGAAGCATGCTTTCTGTTACACCATGATATCTTTATCAAAATACTGAAGATGAAGTATTCCTGGAAATCATCCATGGATTGGGCAGAACTGAATAAGGATCTGAGTTGCTTTTTGTATGTCTGATTTTTGTTCAGCTGATTTCCCCCCTTAATTCATGAGTCACAACAACCACCATCCTCCAAAGGATTGTATGATTGCCCCTGGAAACAAAATAAGCTATTGGGTCTTCTAGCCGAGGGACTTATTTGAATCAGGTGTGCTTCGAAGTGTTCGGATCTTACATCACATACCATTTAAAAAAGTAGTCACCTTAGAGAAAATCAAGAGAGGCAGACTAGTTAGTGCTTAGGGGGGTATTTTCAGAGTTAGAAACACCTGGGTTTAAAGATTTGCAAAGCACTATACGTACTTTATCTTACTCAAGTCTCACCAAAACCCCTATTAAATGGTATTGTTATCCTCATTTTAAAAAATGTGGAAACTGAGGCTGAGAGGGGTTTTAATTCCTTGGCTACAGTTGCACAGCTTGTAAACACAGGAGACAAGATTTCAGCTTAGGTCTTCTTGACCACAAGTGCAGTGCTTTCCCCTCTGACACTTCAATTTATATTCCTACAATTATAAAGATTTGCTATAATCTTTGTAGTGCATTAAGAGGCCATAAAAAAGCTGGATCTCATACCTGTTTCTGAAAGACAAGTCTTTGCTATTCCCCACATCTCAGAAGGCTGCATGATTGTCTGACACGATCCAGCCTTGTAAAGGTGAAATCACGATGCCTCTCTCTCTCTCTCTCTCTCTCTCTCTCTCTCTCTCTCTCTCACACACACACACACACACATATTGATTAGCAAATCCATTTAGCCTTAAAAGTTTTAGGTTTCCTTAAGGACTTTGACTTGTCATTTTCATAAATTTTGCCAAGAATCTTGAGGATGAAATTGACCTTTAACAAGCCTCAGGTTATGCTCCGGCTGCTCTGTTCATTGGGATTCCAGAACAATCACCAAAGTTCCTCCATCATTGACTCTTTTGATCTTGCCCATGAATTAACTAACTTGAATGTACTGACAAGCACCACTATGTCCCAGTCTGCCCAGTTTTTGCATATATTGGACCTGAAGTGAGAGGAAGAAGGAAGAGCTCTGTCTTCGTTCAACTAAAGCAGTACCAAATGGTAAAGCAGAGTGCATAGACATTGTGATACACAGCCCAGATATTCAATGGATCCTATGTGTTGAGGGTCTGTGATTTCATCAATGCTCTTCCTCCCATTACTGAAAGAGACTGATATTCTTTCACCTTCCTTCAGATTCCTGGAGATGAGCTCTGGCTAAACACATCCATTCCGCCCCCTGAAGCCAGCCTGGTGATAAGCTGCCCCTGTCCTTAGACAAAAGATTCCCAATTCATCAGGGCACCCACACTCCATCGTGGCACTCACCCTCGAACCCTTTATATGTTGCTAGAATTTGCTTGAGCTAGTGCTCCTGGGCCAGAGTCTCTAAGCACTCGTAGTCACCTCAAGGCCTCAATGAGGAGAATGTGAGTTGTAGCTCTAGAGCTATGGGGGTGGGGGTGGGAGAGGGGATGTTGGAGACAGTCTCTATGCATGAAGAACTGGCATTCTACTCGGGGGATACACCATGCACAAAAATAATTAAATGGAAGATCATCATATTTGAGCTGGAAACCACCTTGAGGAGGGGCATCACATTCACCCCCCTCATTCTACAGATGGGAAACTGAGCCCTAGAGAAGTAAATTAGCTAACGTGCTCCAGGTTACACAAAGAGTAAGGAACAGAGCCAGCTTTTCCCACAGGTCCTTCGACCCCACATCCACTATGCTTCCCACCATTACCCACATTCCCTTTAGGAAAACCCTCCTTGGGAAATCTGTCGCAGCCACTCTCCTGCAGTTAATCATCACACAATTATTCAATTCCTTTTGGTGCCAAGCATCATGATTGGTGCTGGAGATAGAAGGACAAACCAAAAATCATTCCTGATCTCACAGAGCGAGAGGATCAAGTCAGATGACCCCCTATGAGTAGATCCAGAGCAAATGAAAGGCACTTTGAGCAATCAGAGTTTATGCCTGAGATGGGTAGAGCTCTTATTGATTGAAATTGTTTCCTTATCAGAACTGTTCTGATACCCGTCTTTTCTGAGGTGTCTCTTCCTCTACTGCTCACTGGTATTGGTCTGCGTGAGGAGAAAGTAGACCACGGTTCCTTATTCCTATTTGACTTCCTGGTTTTTAAAGAGTTTTCTTATAGGTCAAAGCACACCATCCTCATGAACATTTTCTCATCAAAGTTACTAAGGAAGGTCATGGGACACCACAGACTGCCATAAGCAGAGCCTTCCCTCTGACTTCTAATATTTGGGGGCTAAAATTCATTGTTTTTCCAGTGACATACATTTAAGTGGCCCTGTTTGGAAATGTGACAACCTACCCTTCGTAATCATTGGCTCCGGACAGCTCCCCCAGTGGCTCTTCCCAGTGGGAGGAGAAGCTGATTGGGTCTGAGGAGCAGTAGAACACCTTGGGTTTTCCATTCTTCCTTTTCCATATTTCTTTATCAAGCCAAGGTCAGGAAAAGACAAATTTGACACTGTAGGTGACTGTGGCTGTGAAGTGATTCAATATGGTCTCTCCTAAAATAGGTCTTGTAAACTGAGAACTCCAGGCTCTGGCCGATGGGAATGACCAGCTCCAATTCATTCACTCCTTCAGCATCACAGACAGACAGACCAGGATATCAGCAATGTTTCTGCTGGGGACACTTCACAGGACCCTTAAAATGAGGCCAAACTAGCAGTTTCTAGCCCCAAATACCAATTCATTCATCTGACCATTAGAGGAGAATCCCAGGCAAATGATTATTTGCCATAGAGATATTGATCGCATGGAATAGAGCAATGATGTATCACTGAGTACTTATTAAGCATCAGGCCAATGTGCCCTTTCTAAGAGATGGCCTCCTACCTTCAGGAAAGACTTTTCATCATTCCTAGAATGATGTATTTGAACTTTTAGCCATCAGTCGTTTTGCTGTTCTTTCTTAGAGTCACACAAAATCATTTTCCTGGAAAGGGGGAAGAATCTGCTTTCAGGGGAAGACAAATGCTTCCTCTCTCTCTCTCCCGGACCCTGAGAATCCTCCACATTCAGCATATTTCTAGGATCATCCTGAAATCACCATCATTTCTAACTGATTGTAATCTTTGGAATATCAGTGGTGAGAGTGGCCTGGTTCATTTCTGGATGGGTTTGAAATCCAGAAATGAAAACTCAGATGCATCCAGGACCCCTGAACGGATACCCTCCTTCATCTAGAGGTCAATTCCCCTTGTTTGTGGACTTCTTTGCTCCTTTTGGTCACTGGCTCAAAGAGGACAAAATTCACTTGAACAAAAATCGTCAGAGGGTTATTCCCCATCAGACCATGGGCTAAGGAAGGTGGTGAGACGCTGAGAGAAACACGCCCCCCACCCCACCCCAAGCTATTCTCTTTGTGGCAGCTCAGTGGTTTAGTAGTTAGCGTGTTGCCCCAGACACTAGCTGTGTGACCATTTCACCTTTCTATCCTTTTTCCCATCTGTAAAATGGAGACACTATTTGGCTTCCCAGGGCTCTTCTGAGGACTAGCTGGGGATAACTGATGAAAAGCTCTCCTCAGAGCTCTGAGGATTCTTCCTGGCGGGGTGTATCTTGGGGAATTTATCTCAGAAGAACAAGCCAAATGGTAGAAGGAGATTGGGATCAGAGATCGGAACATAGCAATGATCTCTCCCATCTCTCTTTCCCCTCTGACTTCATCCAGCTTAGATAGCACCAGGGACTTTCAGGTGGGGATTTTCAAGCCCAAGTTTACTGTACATCATTGCGGTAGGTGGTAGGGCAGAAGTGGAAGCTCCTTGCTATTCCCAAGCTAGACGGCATCTGTCAGGCCCCCTTTCCAGACCCGCCTTTCCATTCTTACTGCTTCCCTCACCAAATCCTGTCTGCCCTGGGTGGGCTCTCAGCCTGTCGACCAGGAGCCTGTCAACCAGGAAGAGCAGCTGAGGCCTTGTTAGTGTCAAACATGGTGACAAATTAAACTTGGGGAAGATGATCACAGAGCTGCCCTAATCTGGCAGACTGGGTGACAGAAACTAAGCCCTGACTGGACGCGGGCTCCAGGCTCTCCCAGTCCAAGCTTGGGCCAGAGGCTCCGGGTGGAAGTTCTGATGAATGACAAGTCCACCCTTCCTTAGCCTGGCTCTTTCGCTTCTTCAGCCTTCTTTCAGGAAGTTATTTTGGGGGAAACAGCCGAGCCCATCTTCAGTCCAGCCACGCTCTAAACTCAACTTTCATCCTAACTCTAATTCATTTTTTGACCCTGCCATCTAGGACCCGAATATCTCCCTGTAACTTTATGACTGGAAAAACACTGTTCAGATTACATTTGCAAGTTTAAAAATAGCCAAGTTCAATTCGAAACGAGAGAGAGAGAGAGAGAGAGAGAGAG
>NW_025384703.1:0-2369 GCF_016433145.1 Gracilinanus agilis
CCCTTCTCCCTCTCTCTCTCTCTCTCTCTCTCTCTCTCTCTCTCTCTCAAAGCCTTACCTTTTGTGTCTATATCAACTCTTAGAACAGAAGGACAAGAGCTTGGCAAATGGGGTTAAGTGACTTGTCCAAGGTCACCCAGCTAGGAAGCATCTGAGGCCATATTTGAAGCCAAGTCCTCCCAGATCCAAGCCTGGCCTTCTATCCACTGTACAAACGAGAGGATCCCCACCCTCCTCTTTGGACATCTAAGGAAACCGTATTGGAGAAGTTCAGTGGTTTTCCCAGGATTACCTAGTAAGTGAGGTTCTAAGGCTGGATACACCCACAGATCTTCCTAACCCCACCTGCAGGGCCCTATCCATTACACAGACAGCTCTCAATTTAAGCTTTATGTAAATTTGCATTATGTAAATTTAACTTTAAGAAAAGAATTCTGAAAGAAATACACATTCCAAAAAACACCCAGATTTAACTTTCCTGTACAAGTCCTGGGATCTCAGAGCTCCGAGCCCCAAGGAACATTCTCCCACCTCCCCACAAAAAAAAAAAAAAAAAAAAAACACAACCCCCCCTCCAAGACAGAAAGGAGAGAAGAGACCTTTGCTCAGCTCTGCCCCCCTGCTCTTCTGCCTGCCCCTGAGTCCATTTGTCACCTGTTCTCTCCTGTCTTGTGTCCCCCTTCTTCCTCTGGGGTTCCAGCCGAGCCCCCATTTGGCAAGCCCCGGCTGGGTGCCCCCTGCTCTTGATTCTCTGTCCCTCGAACCCTGGGCCCGCTTCGGACTTCCTTCCTGCCCTGCCTCCCTTCCTCATGTGTGTGGGCACGTTTCTGTGACAGAACAGTCCTTTCATGTAGGTCTGTAGAATGATCCACCTACAGAAACGGAGAGCTGTCGGGACACGCCTGCTTCTCCAGCCTTTTCCAGAAGCCGCTGGTAGCGTCTGTTTGTTGGATTCCTCTTCCCTGAACAAGAAGCGGGTTGGGACTGGGCCGAAAGGCTAGAGAAGAAAGTCAAACGAGGTCCGTTAGAAAGTATGTGGCCCAGAGATGTGACCCACCACGTTAGAATGTAGTTAGGAAATATTTAACAAAAAATATGTACCAGAACACAGATGATTTTCATGTGTGGTTTTCTTAGTCAAATTGCAGCCTTGGGTATAGTTTAGTGGCCCCAGTTTCTATAGGAGTTTGATAGCAATGGTGTAGACAAGTGGTTCCCAAACTTTTTTGGCCTCCCGCCCCCTTTCCAGAAAAAAATATGACTTAGCCCTCTAGAAATTAATTTTTTTTAATTTTAATGGCAATTAATAGGAAAGAGAAATGTGCCTGTGGCCATCACCACTCCCCTGGATCACTGCAGCACCCACCAGGGGGCAGTGGTGCCCACTTTGGGAATCACTGGTATAGACATTTTCTCTTAAACCCTCACCTTCCATCTTAGAATCAATACTGTGTATCAGCTCTAAGGCAGAAGGAGGGTAAGGGCTGGGCAATGGGAGTTAAAGTGACTTGTCCAGGGTCACACAGCTGGAAAGTGTCTGAGGCAAGATTTGAACCCAAGACCTCTCATGTCTACACCTGGCTCTCAACCCACTGAGCTACTGAACCACCAAGCTGGCTCCTGGTATAGACCTTTTAGTGTGTCTGTATTTGCTCAATAGCCAATTCACTGCCCAGGCTAGTTCAGCCCCAAAGTCAAGCCAAGTGGAAGCTTTTCCTTTTCTTTTTGTTTTTAAACCCTCACCTTCCATTTTAGAATCAATGCTGTGCCTTGGTTCCAAGGCAGAAGAGCAGTAAGGGCTAAGCAATGGGGGTGAAGTGACTTGTCCAGGGTCACACAGCTAGGAAGTGTCCAAGACCACATTTGAACCCAGGACCTCCTTGACTTTTTTTTTTATTAGACATTTATTAATATTCATTTTTAATCTGTTTACATACTTTATGCCCCTACTTTCCCCTTCACCCCCTGCTCTCCCCCCACCCATGGCCAACGCACATTTCCACTGGTTGTAACATGTGTCCTTGTTCAGGGTCTATTTCCCATTCATGTCTGCCTCAGCCCATGCATTCAAGCAATTGTTTATCTTATATGTTTCCTCTCCTGCAGTCCTTCCTCTGAATGTGGGTAGCATCTTTTCCATAAATCCCTCAGAGCTGTCCTGTGTCATTGTATTGCTGCTGGTACAGAAGCCCATTACATTCAATTTTACCACAGTATATCAGTCTCTGTGTACAATGTTCTTCTGGCTCTGCTCCTTTCGCTCTGCATCACTTCCTGGAGGTCTCTCCAATTTGCCTGGAATTCCTCCAGTTTATTATTCCTTTTAGCACAATAGTATTACATCACCCGCATATACCACAGTTTGTTCA
>NW_025384704.1:0-4870 GCF_016433145.1 Gracilinanus agilis
GGAGAGAGAGGGAGGGAGGGAGAGAAAAAAGGAAGAGAGAGAAAGGAAGAGGGGAGACAGAGAAGGAGAAAGATGGAGGGAGGGAAAGGGAGAGGAGAGGGAGAGACAGAGAGAGGAGGCAAGAAGGAAAGAGGGAGAGGGAGAGAGGAGAGAGAGGAAGAAAGAGTAGGGAGGGAGAAAGAGAGGAAGGGGGGGAGACAGAGAGAGAAGGAGAGAGATGGAGGGAGGGAGAGACAGACAGACAGAGAGAAAGAGACAGAGAGAGAGAGTAAAAGAGACAGAAGGGGGGAAGAGAGAAGGAAGGAGGGAGGGAGAAAGAGTATATGTGTGTCTTGGGGTAGAGATGGGAGAATATCAGGAGGAAGGAGAGAAGGAATCCTGAGCCATGAAATATTGGGTTTTTGAGGGAGTTGAGTCCTGGGGCTGCCAGCACAAAGGTCCAGCTCTGTATCCTCACCAAAGGACAGGCCCTAACTGCAGACAACGTGGCTGGCTGCTCAGCTGCCCCCAGCATGCTGGGAGCCAAGGGCAAGGAGAGATGCTACAACATGTAGAATGAGAACAGGAAGCCCAAGAGGAAGGAGCCAGAAGAACTTCCACCAGGGATCACTCAGCTCAGGGTGAAGAGCCCTGGGCCCCAAGGGTGCCCCATGCCACTAACACGCATGGCTGCACAGGGCCCATCTGTTTAAGAAGTCAGCCAGCTGCCTAACGTTCAGTGTTTTAAGGCCTGATGGAGGGAGCCAGAGGGGTCTACGAGGCTCCACATCCTTGAGAAATGCAGAAAGGAATGGGAACTATGCCATGGATTGCCTCCTTCCCTCTCCAGAACCCAACACTAGGCCCATCCTCCAAACAGGGAAGCTTCGGGCCCTGTGGCACCAGAGCTCCAAGGGCAGAAATAGCCCTGAGGAACCAGGGAAAAGCACACTTGGATCTGGAAGGATCAAGGAGCCGTGATGGGCAAGGCCCTGAGCCAGGCTCTGAATCGTCCCATAGGGAGGGAGCTCTCAGTGAGCTTCTGGCCCCTGCTCTGGGGCTCAGCTCCTCTGGCCAGCTAGGCTGGGCCTCCAAGGCTGGATGCCCAGTCTGGCCAGCCCCATTGGCACAGTCTTCGAGAACTCCCATGACCTCCCTCCATGGATGCAGACTCTGCTTGGGGGACCCAGGACGAGTTGCTTAGCTAGTTCCAGCTTCAGCTTCCTCATCTGAGAAAAGTGGTGCCACAACAGCACCCTTCTTGGTTGGGCCCTGGGGTGCCGGGCCTGCTGTCCTAGACCCTCGAAGGGGCTTTCTTGAAACCAGAGGCCAGAATGCTAATGGATTCATTTTTCTCTTCCAATGGCAGGGTGGCCAGAATGAAACTTGGGCTCTACATCTTCCTCCTCTCCCTAGTCACGTGGGCCGGGGCACAGCCCAGGGGACCCTCTGAGGATGGGGCAAAATCGCCATCGTCGGACAGGCCACGGGGGCAACCGGAGCCCACCAACCTGAGCATGCCTCTCCTGCCGGCGGACTTCCACGAGGAGAACACGGTAACGCACGACCTGATGCTGGAGGAGGAGGAGGAAGAGGACTACCTGGACCTGGAGAAAATCTTCAGCGACGACGACGACTACATCGACATCATCGACGCCGTCTCGCCCACAGACCCGGAGGCCAAGCCGGGAAACCTCCTGGAGCTGTTCCAGGGCAAGAGCCGCATCCAGAGGCTCAACATCCTCAACGCCAAGTTCGCTTTCAACCTGTACCGGACCCTGAAGGAGGCGGCCGAGGCCAACGGCAACGTCCTCCTGGCCCCGGTGGGGGTCTCCACCGCCATGGCCATGATCTCGCTGGGGCTCGGGGGCAGCACCCACGAGCAGGTCCACGCGGCCCTGCACTTCAAGGACTTCGTGAACGCCAGCAGCAAGTACGAGACGCAGACCGTGCACAACCTCTTCCGCAAGCTCACCCACCGGCTCTTCAGGAGGAACTTCGGCTACACTCTGCGCTCCGTGAACGAGCTCTACGTGCACAGGCGGATCCCCATCCTGGAGGCCTTCCAGGCCCAGATGAAGGAGTATTACTTTGCCGAGGCCCAGCGCGCCGACTTCTCGGAGCCGGCCTTCGTCAGCAAGGCCAACGAGCACATCGTGAAGGTGACCAAAGGCCTGATCAAGGACGCGCTGGGGAGCATCGAGCCCCTCACCCAGATGCTGATCCTCAACTGCATCTACTTCAAAGGTAACTGGGCCGGGGGGGGGGGGGGCCCAATGAAGAGAACGAAGCAGAACGCCAGGGGCGGAGCCCATCCAACCCGCTTCTAACAAGCATCTCCTCCTGCTCACTTCTTTTTTCTGAACCCCCCTTTGGCCTCAGACACTCCCCAGCGGTCTTAGAATCAGCGCTGTGTATGGGCTCCACAGCAGAAGAGCGCTGAGGGCTTGGCGAGGGGGGTCAAGTGACTCGCCCAGGGTCACCCAGCTAGGAAGGGTCTGAGGCTATGTTTGAACCTGGGCCCTCCTGTCTCTAGGCCTGGTGCTCTCTCCACTGAGCTACCTAGTTATCCCCATTAATTTTTAATGCAACTTACTTTTCAATTATTTTGAAAGGTTGTTTTCTGATTATTTGAACATATTTTCATTCGTTTTTCCCTGCCTCAACTCCAATGTTACGGGTGGAACAATAAAGTTCTAGTTAAAAACAGTCAGGAGCAGCTGAGTAGCTCAGTGGATAGAGCTCCAGGCCCCATGTTCCTCAGACACTCAGACACTCCCTAGCTGTGTGACCCTGGGTGAGTCACTTACCCCCATCACTAGCCCTTCCCACTCTTTTGCCTTGGGACTAATATTTAGAATCGATTTGAAGACAGATGGGAAGGGCTAAGAGAGTCCAGTAAAACCCAGTGGCTTCGCTGGTCAGGCCCGTCAGGAGGTGGAGACGAGTCTTTCAGTGGTTTTTTGGGGCAGAGACGCCCTTCCTGGGCTTCTTACTGCCCTGTCCTTCCCCTCCATCCTTTGTGGCCGCGTGATGGCGTTCCATCGCTCTCCCGGCCTGAGGCCCGGCTGGCCGGGGCCCAGCACCCCCCGGTCTCCAT
This sequence comes from Gracilinanus agilis, assembly GCF_016433145.1. Lineage (NCBI taxonomy): Eukaryota > Metazoa > Chordata > Mammalia > Didelphimorphia > Didelphidae > Gracilinanus > Gracilinanus agilis. Next base: position 3,080 of record NW_025384704.1, read on the forward strand.
CGGTCTCACATCAGCATTTTTGTCCGTGTTTTCCTTTCTGTGTTCTCTGTGAGGGGCCGGACGCGCACGGCTCTCTGGCTCAAAGGGCTTTCTGAAGGGCCGGCCAGGCGTCATCTCTGCCCTTTTCCACAAACGTCAGCAGCCAGAGGGGCTGAGCCGGTACCTCGCAGTGGCATCAGCTTCTGGTCCACTGAAATCCCAGCTCTTTTTCCATACAAACTGCCACCTGATGCCTGAATTTCCTTCTTTGCTTTCCTGAGCCCAATGCTCTGTCTCACCTCTCATGACCGTAGCTATGGAAGCTGATAGTTGAGGGGATTCAGTACAACATTCCCTTGTGTCCCCCCGCAGCCTGGACTTTACTGGCAGGCAACAAGGAGTGCCCGGCCCGGGGCTGCTGGAATAGCCTTCCAGAGTGGTGGCCAGCCGCAGCCCCCTCGCTGAAAGACAATAAAATGGAGGCTCTGAGAGGGGAAAGGACTGGCCCAGGTCACACAGGTCCGCAGGCCACACTTCCCGATGGCCAGGGTCCGGCTCTGCCCACCGCCCCAGCATGGCCTCTTCCTTTCCCAAGAGTCTCCTATGGGGGCGGCCGGGGGTGAGGAGCCTGATGGGGCCAGAGACGCTTCCTAGCTGTGTGAGCCAGCCTTGGCCGCTCTTCCACCCTAGAATTGACCCGGATCCTCACCCCCGTGAGGTGGGGATGAAAGAATCGCCTGCACAACGGCCCCCCTCCTGTCGCCTCTGCAGGTACCTGGGTGAACAAATTCCCAGCGGAAATGACGCATAACTCTAATTTCCGCCTCAATGAGAAAGAGGTGGTCAAGGTCCCCATGATGCAGACCAAAGGCAACTTCCTGGTGGCCAACGACCAGGAGCTGGACTGCGATGTGCTCCAGCTGCAGTACGTGGGCGGCATCAGCATGCTGATCGTGATGCCCCACAAGCTGGCGGGCATGAGGGCCCTGGAGGCCCAGCTCAGCCCACAGGCGGTGGAGAGATGGCAGAAAAGCATGACCAACAGGTACGTGGGGGGTGGCAGGGCTCTGGGGAGTGGGCCTCCCTCCCCCTAGACGCAGCACAGGTGGTAGAGCCCCAGAGAATTCTGCACACTTCTTATACTGTTAGGAGCCCCAGAATCTGATCCCAGAGATCCCTGTGAACCTGGCATTAGCCTGTCCATGGAGGCGGGCAAAGGAGGGCCGTGCTGGGGCCACAAGCACCAGGCCCCAGGACAGCTAGACCAAGGGCCTTCCCGAGGGATGGGGCACAGAGCAATCTGCTTCTGCAGCTTCTGAACCCTCGCAGACAATCTCCCTGGACAGCAGGGCGGAGGGCCATGAGGCCTTCTTGAACCCTGAGTGAGGTCAGAAGGACCAAGAGCAGCAAGAAGGGCTGGTCTCCAAAGGGGGAGCAGCTGGTCACAAAGCCGCCACCAGCTCCTGGCCTTTACTCTCAGGCCTCACCACTTCTAGGGCTCTAAGGAGCTGAGCAGGGGCCCATCTGTAACTAGGGATGGGGCAGTTTCCTCACTGGGGCTTCTGCTATGTGCAAAATATCTGATTCAGCCCAAAACTAAATTAGGATTGATGGAGAGACCATCTGAGAGGCTGGTCTTGCTGTCCTCTCATGGCTGGAAGCCACATGTTAGGAAGGTCCCTTAAGAAGGCTTCTGACACCCAAGAACCCACTGAGGGCCCCAGCAGGCCTGACCCTGGAGCAGAGGAGGAAGGGCAGGACCAGGAGACATTCAATTCAATGAACAGAGGGAGGGAGGAAGGAAGGGGAAGA